>NW_027506277.1:0-91010 GCF_021521415.1 Bidens hawaiensis
ATTATCTCAAAACTGGTGATTATCTCACTAAACCTTGTGTTGACAAACATATATATTTTGTAAACATATTGCAGGTTATCATCTGATTTAAAGCAAAAGCGAAGATTATTTAGAGAGACCTTAAGTTATTTTAATAAGAATTAAAAAAAAGACAATTATGCTTGGTTTTCTTACTTTGAAATATTTAGTTTATTTTGGATTGTTTTGTAATTGTTTGAAACATTGTATACTTGATTTGAATTTTGATAAATAAATTAGATATTATCATAATAAATTGCATGATAATGTCTTTTGAGATGTGAATCAACGGTTCGCACCCCGGCATTTCGCCGTATATTGGGGGTGTGACATACCCTAAATATCATGTGCTCGTTTGTTTTTGTATTTATCAATTCCTTCTTGACCCATCTATTTGAGCCTACTCCCCACTATACAGCATATTCTAATATAATTTTCCTCTTGCCGTGCACACACACACAAACATATACCTTTTCGCCCTTAAACTTTATTTACAAACTTCGGTTCATTAGATTTAGGCCACAAAAGTTTTACTTATATAATTTTTAGCTTCTCAACTTTATTTTCACGTATTTATTTTTCTGCTCATCAACTTTGGTATTAAACTTTTGCCCCAATACTTTTTCCATAACGAACCGAACATATACCAACTGATTTCTCACCATGTTTCTACCACAACGCACAATAGCTTTCAAACATGAATTGCATGTCAAGATTGATAAACGATAATTAACGAGCAATATATGTATAACCGACTTGTATTATAACAAGAAACTAACTCAAAACATATTAAAATAACCATAGGTTGTGATGGTAGTAGTAATGGTGATATCTAACCCTTACTTGTAGATATAATTATATTAGTTAGCCAACTTGCCAATTCATTTATACTAATTGACATAAATGTCCAACCATCAAACTTATAGCCAACTACTTGATTCATTCCCAACTACTTGCATTATGTCCAACCACCATACTTATCGACAACTAACCGTCTAGCCTTTTAATCCCAAACACTATAATGAGATACTTAGGCCGGACCCAATAGGTCCGACTCGGTTCATTAACAATGGCATTTAACCCGCGTGCGTTTCATTATGTCAGAGAACCCCATATTGTTTATCACGATCATGGGTTGGTCACAGTAGACCCTTCCTACGATGAGACTAACGGTGGTTTCGTTCTTAGCAGACTAATCGCAGTAGTGTTATAGAAACACACGCCATAGATATATGATTATTTACCGCTTCGGAAACACTATTGCTATAACAATAATCAAAATGCCAAAACGAAGTTGATCGAATCATGACAAATTTGCGAACTTTTAATCTTGTCTGATTAACATGAGATATCAAAATCTAAGATCACACCCCGAATATTTATCATCACACTTTAAACAGTTGTAATCCTTTCTTGACAATAATAACAAAATTTCTTCAAGATCATAAATTAAAATGCGTGGTATAAAAACAATTGTAAGGTAAGGTTCAATGATTTATACAAACATATAATAGTAAAATCTTACTTTTAACATTGGTATTTATGTTATAACTTTTTATTTTTCTTTTATGCAATGAGAAAACAAGCCACAAAAATAATTTAAAAAAATGCAGTAATGACCACTTATTAAGCTACAACCTTTTGGGCTAAGATGGCTTTAAGTGCTTCTTTAACGTACGGATATTTGTATGAAAATCCCAACTCTTTAGCCCTAACAGGAACCACCCTTTGACCTTCCAAAACCTAACAAAAAGTCAAATATTAAAGCATGAAGTAACAGCTTGTACCATATGGCACAACCTAGCAATGCAGATAAGTAAATGGCTAATTACCACAGTAGCCCCTTCTCCAAGGACTGCTTTGAGGGCCAAGTCGGGTACGGGTAGCCATGAGGGTCGGCCCATGACTGATCCCAGGTGTTCGCACATCTCGGCTAGCCGAACAGGGTTCGGTGCGGTTCCATTTATAACTCCTGAAAACTAGGGATACGTTAGTAATTCATAATTATCTCTATAATCTTAATAATCTAAAAAAAAACAAACAATTCTTTATTTGGTTGCGCGTTAGGAGATGCTTAAGAGCAAATAATGAAAAACAAGCCAATGTTTTCACCTTTATAAGATGTATTCAATAAGGCTTCATACAACATATTGACCAAGTCATCCACATGAATCCATGAAAACCTGCAACAATCACGCAATAATGTCTATTTAAACTTCAACGTGTTAATATCTAAGGTACATAAATTATTAATTAGCAATGCAACTTTGCAAGAGTCCATAGTTTAGACTTTAGAATGATCAATGCCGTCATAGTTGTCGAAGAATGTTTGGAAATCTTTAAAAAAGTTTGAAATCAAATAAAAAAAAATTATAAAATTGTCAATATATGTATAGAAGTTAAATAACGGTACCATTGTTTCCCGGATCCCAATGGTCCTCCAGCAAACATCATGAAGATGGGAATCATTTTAGCTGCATAAGTCACAATGTTTAGTAATTTAAGAAATTTCAATACATTTACTTATGAATGACTCAATCCAGGTTACATTTTAATCCTCAGCGGGTAAGATAAAATCAATTTTAAAAGAACTAGGTCAAAAATGGCCGAAAATGTATATTTTCACACATAAACCTCCCAACATTTATTTTGTTCAGAACATTATATTATGACGAATAGTGTTTTTTGAACCAACAAGACCGACTGCAGTAAGTACCCTCAAATTGCTTTTTTGACCCGAACCATTTTTGATCATTACTTAACTAGCTTATGTTAAGTAACAGGAATTTTTCAATGTGCAACAAAATGATACCTAAAGCACCACCATCTTTCCCAAGAACCACACCAATACGAATAAGTGCAAGCCGTACATCCTTATCAACTCCAAGAGCCGCTCCCTCCCATTCTCTGCAAACCTGATTACACAAAAAAAATGTGATCAATAAGCAAAAGGAAAACGATAGGTACATCTAATTAATCAGAATCCAATTAAAACCCATGCTAGAAGATTCTGTTAGTTCACCTCTGCTAAATAATCCTTTCCGGATGGGCTTTGTTCGTCAAAAACTTGAGTTTCACTAGTACCTGAGTTGTAATGTCAGAAAATCATATCATAATTCTTTTATATGCAGGTATATAATTTTGGATATGACACTATTACATTATGTTAATCATGCAAATACAAAAAAAAAGTAAACTTGATAGGAAAATACCATAATAGCCTACTGCTGTTGCACTAACCAAAACTCTTGGTCTTGTATTACTTGGGGAGTTATTTATCAAGTCAACAACCTTCATATTTTGTAAACAGGCCCGTCAACAGTATGCAACAGAAAAAAAGAAAAAAGAAATTGTAAGTTGTTACATGAAACCGGAAACATAACCTTTGAGGTAACTCTAATCCTGCTTTGCTTAATCTCTTTCTTAATCTGCATTAGCAAAAAAAATAAGCATATTTATAGCTAAAGGCGAAATAATTGACACGTCAGCATACAAATTAATGGAATGATGTTTTATCCATTACACAATAAACTGAGAGTAATTTAAAGATAAAAAGTTAGGTAAATGTTAATTTACAAAATATCACAATAATTGTCTGGTTAATTACCTCAGGAGACCATCTTGTACTAATAGGCAACCCTGCCAAGTTTACAACACCAGTTGACCCTTGAATGCAGTCTTTCCACTCAGGTTCCTCTGCGATTACAATACCTGGAAAATCCTTGACTACAAAAAATAAATGAATATGAAAAAGTGAGAAAAAGATGTTATTTGGTTATCAGAATATACATCATTTAAGAAATGTTTTGAGAAAATGTTATCACTGTTAAGATTGAGAGCACAATGTAGATAACAAATATTAATTGGGTTTTATGAAACGTTTTTGTTAATATTACTCATATCATTACCTTCTTACCAGGAAAAATGGACTCTGCTTTTGATTTAGATCTAGTCAAAACACGAATATTGTGGTTATCTGCAACACAAAGTTTCCTTATTATGACAGAATATAGACGAGAATATCAATTTGATAAGTACAAACTAGCTAGATGAGTAAGCGTGCGACATGAATATCCTGGAGTCATAAACAACATATCAAAACCGTTACATGATTTTAAATATTAAGCCTAATACAGTTTACCATTAGAATAAGAGACTTGTTCTTTACGAATTTATGATGGACGGTCAATGTGCAGTATTTCACCATAGTATTTTGGAAACCCTAATATTTGGATCAGAAGTTCAAATATTGAATGATATACAGAATCAGCTAAACCGATACAAGAAAACAGTATATCTTTGACAACAAAATTGATGGCTACATATGAAAGCTAGATTAAATATTCGTACCTTCATAGAGCCTGTGCACCAATTTACTCCCAATAAAACCTGTTGCTCCTGTTATAGACACTGTCATCTGGTTCCCCTGCAACAAAAACCAGTTTTCATTATCTGATGACTAGCCATTGTCCTATGGCTTGTTTCTGTTTAATCAGGTTTTCAAACCTTATATGATAACCTTTATATATGGTGGTAAACTGTTTGGACAAATATATAAGAGAATGAATATGAAGGCAAGAGAAATCAAATGAGCGACAAGAAGAATGCTGTTGGAGTCTGATATTTTCTTATCTTTAAAAATAGAAGCCGCATTTTGACTTTTTTTTAACAGTGTTTGGAACTACCCCCAATACCCGAGTAATCCTTCCTGAGAAGGGATGTCAACTATCCATAAGGAGGAAACCCACCACTTTCGGTAAATCCCCTTGACTCAGGTTTGAACCTGACACCATAAAGACCCCAAACCTCAACCATCACCCCCACGCCATTGGACCAGAAGCCCAATTGCTAGGCATAAAGAAGGCAGCCAACCGAACAGCAATTCAAATAAAAACTCACTCCATCCCTAGCACCAAACTTCTTGTAATTTTTTGAGTAAATACATTGTTCAATTAAGTCTATATTCCAACAAAATGGTATCATTTACATTTTTTAAGCCAAAACAATTTGCTTAAAATTTGCAATTTATATGTGAAATAATTATTTTTCGAGTAATCTACTAATTGTAATCCTTCAATTGTAAACTACTTGAATGGAAGAATGATGTGCATCAATTGCAAATACAGAAAATGCATTCACCTGAAAAGGCCCGTTAGCAACACACCAAACTCTAACTCTTCTGAACTCGCACACCTGAATTCACAAAAAAAAAAAAAAAAAAAAAAATCAATCTCCACCTTACCAATTTGGACAAAATAATTCAAATCGATGGAGAGAAAGAGTACCGAAGTGGGTCGATGAGAAGAGTGAAAAGAAGGCAGAATAGAGCTTCTCCAAGTCAAAACAGAAGCTCCACAGAACTCCATTTATTACAGTACAGAGTAGAGTAGTAATGTAATGTAATGTGGCGTTGTGAGGAGGAATTTGTGGAGGTGGTGGCTACGGTGCAGAATACAACGATGGTTGATCGGCCAGTCGTGTTTGCATTTGAACCACACTAAAAAAGATGAATTTATTATTATTATTATTATTATTATTATTATTATTATTATTGTACATCTTAAAAGACCTCTTATTCATCATCCTTTGACTAGAATTTGGGTGTGCATAAATGGAAAAAAACGAAAATTTTAAACAGAAAAACCAAATCAAAATAAAATCCTAACGGTTTTGTTTTAGCTTTTTTTTTTAACACGGTTCTATTTTGGTTTTATAAATGAATTTTATATAGCCACCCCCATATTTGCTAAAACACCGACCAATACGTCGCGTATAGCTCTATACGCGGCCGGCGTATTGGTCGATGTTTCTAGAAAAACACACCA
This sequence comes from Bidens hawaiensis, assembly GCF_021521415.1. Classification (NCBI taxonomy): domain Eukaryota; kingdom Viridiplantae; phylum Streptophyta; class Magnoliopsida; order Asterales; family Asteraceae; genus Bidens; species Bidens hawaiensis. Next base: position 5,844 of record NW_027506277.1, read on the forward strand.
ATTTTGTTTTATTATGTTTTTTTTCTTTGTTTTCTTTTATTTTGCTATTATTATTATTAATATTATTTCTTTATTATTTATTATTATTCAAAATTTGGCAAATGTCGTTAAGTTACAGGGCTTATTTGGAAAAACTGACATTTTGAATTAATTAACGTAACACAAAAGTTTAATGAAATTGCATGTAAGGTTGTGTATCGTTTTGTTTTTTTTTTTAATGTTAAATTAATGAAATAAATAAGTCGTTTGGTAAAAGTTCGGTCAAAACAATTAACACATATATACACCAAAACCAGTGTTAATAGATAAAGTATACAAATAAAAGTAAATACAAAAAATAAAACATAAAAATCTACATGCAGGGCCCGAAGTCAAAGACGTCATCGGTGTCCCTGACCGCCACGTCGCCAACGTCGTCGTCGTCGTCCTCTGCCCTGTGCTTGGCCCCCGAACCCTCACTGGCGGCATCCACGTCGTCGCTCTGTCCGCGTCTCACGCCAGACATGCTCGCCTCGTGGTCAAAACTGGGAGGGGGTGGCAGGGGCACGGGGATATTGCTCTCCTAATTGCTGTTAGATAGCGAACAATCTAGCTAATCTGGCGCGACATCTGCATCATCCCCCGCTCCGTGCTCAGCGACCGACGCTCAACGGCCTGCAACCTGGCGTCGGTGGTGGGATCTGTAACATTCGTCATTTTTCAAACATAAAAACCCGACCCATTTTATTTATTTATTTTTATTTCTATTTTTTTTAATTAAGATCCTCATAATTAATGAAACGACAAATTTCATTATCGCACCTACTTATTCTTTTATTTGACGTTTACTACGTATCGCTCGTATTTTTGTCATTCGCTTAGGAGTGTTCGAATGTTTTGGACATCTACTCTTCTTTTTTTTTAGTCCTTAATACAATCTCGTTTGTTTATTGGTAAGGATTCCAAATTTCAATGTGTTTTTAAACAGTAATTTAAGAACCATCTAAAAAAAAAATAAAAAAAATATAATAATTAACTTTTGATACCATCTAATACTCTAGGGGCTGATTTTGCCAAGGGGTTCAAAGTTCTAATTATAACTCGTCTTCTTCCTGTGTTTCCATCCATGGAAATTTGACCAAGCCAACAACTTTAAATCCCTACAATTTCGTGATGTCAACCAAATCTGCTTATTCTTGCACCAAAAATTTCGTCGTCATTATTGAAATTTAATTCGCGTTTAAAACCTCCAATCAATCCGGCCGGAAATCACGGGCTTACCGAAATTGCGAACCGCGTTGGTAACTCACAGACCTCTCTTTCCCTTACCTCTCTACTCTCAGTTGGTTAAATCGCATTCTCCGCCGTCGCCGTGGGTTACTCTGACCATTGCTATCCACTGTCCTTTTTATGTTATTGCAAATTATTTAACTATATTGTATACTAGCTTTTAGCCCGCGGGTTACTTCTAGGTTTTTAAATCATTTTGTAATTATATTTTTTTAATTATTTGTTTTAATTTTCAAACAAGTTTGGTTTTGATATAATACACGTATATATTAATTTGTGATGTGAACTATATTTTTTTTTAACGTTTTGACTATTCCAATTGAGATTAATAGGCTTATAATTGGTTGGAGTTAAAGTTTATAGTTTGACTCTTTGGATTGAGATGCTTATGTTTATAGTTAGAGTTTAACTTTAGTTTGTGAGTTGCTAGTATGTTTGTATGTGCTTGTTGTTGTGGGCTTGTTTTGAACATAATGGGGTGTTTAAGTATAGTTTTTGTCATATAGTAGTTTTATATGGGTATGCAAATAATTACCTACTATGTAATATTTTTAACAGGTTTAATATTTGTTGTGTTTGTTTACCTCTATTGGATTATGTATGTTATTTTTTTAATGTTTTGAATGAAAAATATTTATTTTTATTAATAATATGTGTATATTTAATATATATATATATATATATATGTGTGTGTAGTAATTTCATTTTTATTAATATATGCAAAAGTATTAATTAAAATTCGACCTTGAGGAATCAAAGAATCACATATGAATTTAGAAAAAGAGTTTAGTTATGTAAATTGGATAGCTGCAAATGTGGACAGTTATGTGAATCAATGAATAATAACAATGAACATGTTAGTTTTAAACTTCTTGTGCAAATCGAATGTTTTTAAATCTGAATTCTATGCAAACTATGTAAATCTAATGATTTAAAATAATATGGGCAATTTCATATATACCCTTGCAATTAATCCTATTATATATGATCTTCCTTTTATGAATGATTTTTATATATGGATTGTTTCACATTTTATTTGGTTTTTGTTGAAGCATTATGTGTGACACGATTGGGATTGCTTGGTTCATATCCATCCTTATGTTAATAATAATGATTGTTTAGGTTTATCTTATGTTGTTATGTGTTGTGGAATGGGAAATGCAATATATAGAAGTTCAAGTTAAGTTAAATGTTTTATTAGTTTTTATTATGAGTAGATGTTACATTATTTAGTGTAGTAAATGTGGTATCTAGGTATGTTTGTTTGTTTGTTTTACTCTAAATAGATTATGGCCTATAGTTAGTTAATTGAAATGAAGATTACTTAATGGAAAAAATAAGAACGCCCATATCGTTCAAGTTAAAAAAAAAACAAAAACGCCGGAAAAATACTTCATTGGGTGTTTAAACTTTCAATTAACAAAAATCAAGCCGTTTGGATCATCGTTTCGAGTAAAGTTTTACATCAATCGACTCGTATTCTCCTGCAGATCAATGCCTTAAGACATTAATTTGAAATTTGGAAGAAAAAAAAAATATGACGTTGTTAAGTTCTTTTTAACAAGGGGTCATTGGCCCAACTCTTAAAAAATTTGGGACCGTTAGTGGCGATAAACTGATATGGGATTATTATCGGCTAGTACTGTTTAATAGAAGTTATTAAAATCCAATAAACCTTTTTATTTCAAGATCCATCATAGATTTATACAAAATATACAAAAGATAATTTTCTAACATAAAAGTGAATAACATGACCATTCCTTTCATTCAGTTTGCTTATGTATATGAATGTATATGTGTTAATTTACCAATCTCTTATAGTCATATTTATGTTCTAAAATCATTCTCATCATTAATCTTATCTGCATGGGCGCGTCGTATTTTTAACGCAATTTGTCACCTCTGAAAGGATACCAAATTAAAATAAACTATAACGATCATAAATTTGTCATAATATCCAATTTGTAAAAGAAAATATCAAGAATCAATCTTGTTATTATGGGATACATAAAACATAAATATTACCTATTTTATTATCTTTCAGAAACATTTTTGTTGTATCTCCACTAAAAGAGAGATCACTTAAACAAAAAAAACAAAAATTAATTAAAAAAACTTTTTATTATTGATGGGTGCAATATTACAACTTGGACAAACTGATTACTTGCTTCCTTGGGTGACTATACAACACGTGAAAAAAAATATTTCTTAGAAAATTATTTTTTATTAGAGTGTCTTTTATTTATATTTATAAGCAAAAATTTCAAAAACGTTTATGTTAAAACTAATTTTTTGCATATGAAATCAAGCTTTATATTATTTTTTTACAAATTCTAAGTTATTTAATCCATAACGTTGTATTGTTATTTTATCAATTCTTTATTAAATGTAGTCCTTATAGTTTTCTAAACAGCAAGCAACATATATTAGAGGAATAAAATACCTCCAGCTAGGAGCTGGAAAATCCAAACATACAGATGGTAAAAACTAACCAAAAGAAAAAAACCACAAGATTTTATATATTAAAACAAGAAATAGGAGAGACGACCCAATCTATTCAAACTATCTCCTTATAATTTGATCTAAACTTGACCCAACCATAGAGGTTAGTCATAATCTCCTCCAGAACAATTTCGGTTAAGAGAGACTTGTTGCTGAAAATCCTAGCATTTTTTTGTTTTCAAATGCACCAAGTGGACGAAAAAATGATGGCTTTTAAAATTCTCTTACCATGTCTCGTAGTCTTCTTCGATCCACCGAAATAAGCTGCTCTCCAAATCGCTTTAGCTCAAGCACAATGCATATATGCATGGAAAGACGATTCCTTTGTTAAAGGACACCACGGATAATCGGGAGAGACCAAAGTCATCCCTCTTGCAATCAAGTTTACAGTGACTGGATTCTATTAAGAAGTAATCTCAAAACGAAGCAGTTAACTTTGATAGGAATCCAACTTTCCAATTTGCAAGGAGAGTCTGCATCATTAATTCATTATCATAAAGATTATTAGCCATAACACGGCTCAAAACTTGAACCGAAAAAAATACCCGACAAGTCATCGATCATCTCCAAGTGCCCTGTTTACCAGAATGAAAAAAGTACACAACAACCATCTCCTTCAGGTCTGCCAATTCAGTAAGATTCTCAGGAGAAGGGTTCACTTTAGACCATTCCCGAACTGTTTCCACCTTTACAGACCCGTTCCCGACCACTCTATTGGTTCTTAATTCCACCAAAATCAACAAAATCATTTTTGTATTTGTTTCTTGATGTGTAAGTAACTTTGTAGCCCGACCCCTTAACCTTGTCATCATCAAAAGAACAAATTATTATATATCAAGCTAAAAGTAATTGTACCTTGTTTTTTTAAGAAATTCAGAAAATGCCCTTTTGTTGATTTTAAGAAATTCAGAAATTCAAATTACAAGTTATGATGTATTTACTTATTGAAATTGTGTACTTGTTTAATGTTAATGAAGTTAAATAATTATTGTCGCTTTAATTAGTGTCTTTTAAGCTACTGTCCAATCAATACGTTACGCCCCGGCATATTCCGCCTTTGGTCGAGGGGTGACAGGATCCAGACAGACCGCGCGATATATGCGTGGAACGTGCTGCGGCGGCGCCTAACAACAAAACAATAAAAATACGTTAAATAAGAAGACGAATTAAAAGAAACAATAAAACGATAATATATTAAAACGTACTCGACGTGCGCCCGGATCCTCATGTCCGTCACCACCGTCGTCCGAATCCCCGCCGACCTCCTCCCCCGCGTTCACAGGCTCATCGACGATCTGCACCTCCGGTGCCGCGAGCGGTGGAGGCTCCACTGAAGGCACTGGGACGTAAGGGGCACGTACCCCCACCACTGCTACGAGTCGGTTGTCCTGGCCATGGGGCCCGTGGAACGTACGCACAATGTGCATACTAACGCAACTGCTGCGGTCTAGCAGGCTCGGAGGGGTCGAGGCGATAACCAGGCCGTCCACCAAGGCTCCATGGCCCAGAGAGATCGCAAGCTGGGTGGCGTACCCGCCACCCATCAAGGACCCTCGTGCCTGGCTATGGAAGTAGCTGGCAAAACAGTCTGCAAAACCCCTAGCGAGGTTGCATTGCGTGCTAGTCAACAGACATCTAAAAAAACAGGTCGCACAGGCTGTAGTGCTCCGCGCCCTGATTGCGACCCGCGATGGGGTAGGGCCCCCCGCACCGGCCCCGCCCCTACCCCAGCTCCAACTCCTGCTCCTGCTCGAGCTCCAACTCAATCTCATCGTCCACAATCTATAATAATAATAATAATAATAATAATAATAATAATAATAATTATTATTATTATTATTATTATTATAATAATAAATAATAATAATAATAACAATAAATAATAATAATTGTTAGTTATTATTATTATTATTATTTGTTAATTATTATTTAGTATTATTTATTAATTGTTAGTTATTATGCCTTTTTTTATTATTTAGTATTATTATTATTATTTATTAATTATTATTAATTGTTAGTTATTATTAATATTATTATTATTTATTATTTATTATTATTATTATTATTTATTATTTATTAATTGTCTAGATGTACGGTAGAGAGTTCCCTGTGCCAACCCTGGCGTATCTGTTCGTACTCTTTCAACCGTTGTCTGTACCATGTTTCCATTCGAGCACTTCTGGTTCGGCGTTTCTTTCCCAATTACGGTGCGACGTCGGTATTGGGAAATCCCCTTCCAGTTTGATATATATCCAGTGATTACCTCCCTAGTTAGCGATGCCTATAACCAATGGATCCCGAATCGAGTCAGGACTGAGTCTCAACGGGAAGTAACATTCGGTGCCATTGCCGTGTAGGTTGACTAACACACACCGGTATGATTGAGCAGCCAGGTGCCCGTGAGTGAGTACGCCGAATCAACGATTCGGCGGCGCCGGTTTGACCGTGTCAAAATATGGAAGGCTAAAACGAACCTATCATACAAACCATCATCCTCTCTCTTATACATCTTCCTACACCACCCTTCATTGGTGGCCAGCTCATTCAGTATTGCACGCCTAACATCCTGCCAGTTTTTCTCATGCCTCCCCAAACCCACGGAGATTTCTCAGTAACCGCAGTTACCGTCTGGGCGTACGTCTTTGATGTCTGAGACGAACGACTGTGCCCAGCTGGGAATGAGGCTCTTAAACATTTCTATCGCCGGTACTTGCGCTGGCGAAACCATTAAAGAAAACCCGAGGTGAGCTCCGGTAGGTTTCGATGTCCTAGCTCGCATGCCCGGAATTTTAAACCGCGATGTTGACTGGGACAACGAACGAGACAGGGAGGAAGGGATGGGGGTTTCTTGGTTGGGCCACTGTGACGAGGAGGGGGTGTAGGAGCTGTGTCTGGGGAGATATGGAGCGGGGGTGTATGAGCTGTGCCTTGGATCTGTTTTTTGGACGCCCCCGAGGATCCTCTCTTTTTTCGGGCTTTTTTCTTTTAAATCTCCCTGAAAGAGCAGATATGATCTTGGAGAAAAAACTTTTCTTTTGATTAGGGTCCTTTATGGACGATAGCGTATCACTAATGTCCCGTAGACTTGCTTCATAGTCTGGCTCTTCGTTCGGCGGATAGGATGGATCAAAATTAAGCCTCCTCCAGAATAGGTCGACATCCTTTATTGGGATACAGGTGTCGTTGTCTATGTATCCCTCAATCCGACAAGGACACGGCAGCCCCGAAAACGAAGACAAATGGTGGTCGCATTAAGCGCCGCCGTCACGCATCTTGTGTATCAACTCATACTTGTTTACAAGTAGATTCAAAGCGTGAATTGACACCCTGTTTAGGAGCTTCTTCAACCAGGCATGATGTCGATGTCCTTCCATGACCTTGGAACGGGAGTCGTGAAAACATCGACCGATTTCTTTCATCTGGGAGTTGACCATTGTAAGGACATGCCTCGCAATGGTGTCGAGCGAGTTGTTGACTCCGTTGAGATACTTTTTCAGATTTGCGTGCTGGCTCTCAACTCGGTTCGTCGTAGTTTCGCCGTTTGTCGATCCAGCAGGCTATAAACTTGTGTTTGTATGGATCCAGCCAGTTGTTGCGAATGTATTGCTAGACCTCTGAAAAATAAAGGAAAATTTAATAAGACATCTGTCTAGACTATTAAAAACCGTCAACTGATACGAAGGACTCACCTGCTCTGTCGTCCTGTAGTAAATGGCGTTCCATGTTCATGCGACGGTTGTCAAACAGTTGTATCGTCGGAGACTGATACAGGACCTTCCACTAGTACGCGAACTCCGCCCCCATATCCGTCTTATAAAGACTCTTAAATTTTTTCCTTATATTCTCGGATATGTGCCACCTGCATAAATTTTTGATGGCATTAGGGAAGACCGTGTCGCAGGAGTTCATGAGGGCCTGGTCCGCGTCAGTAAGAATCACGCGTGGCTCCATGCAATCATCGACCATTTCTTTAAGTTTCTCCAGAGCCCAAGTGAAGTTCCTCTGCCATTCCATGATAAAAAACGCATGGGCGATACAAAACAACTGTGATGTCGACGTCACACCGGTAAACTGAACCAACGACCAGTCGTACATGTTGGTGTTGTACGTCATGTTAATCAACAACACCTCGGGGAACACAAGCCACATCTTATGCGACTTATTATGATAGAAGAAAATTTCCTCCCTCCTGTCGTCGGTTGCATTCTCCCAAGTATAGAACATGAAACCGTTGCCTGAGAGAAAGTTTTTCAGCGCCTACATTGGATGAAATAAAACTTTAGTAAATATTACAAGCACGGCAATTACATAGTAAAACTACAAAGGTTTTGAACTACCTTCATAGGGGTATCGCCAAGTAACGCATCCCTTCTAATCTTGCTCGTGTGGTTGTATATATCCTTTAGTGCGGGTTGGACACCGGAAACCTTACGCGCAGGGCTGCTTGGATTTGATGGGGGCTTCAGGCCGGTCCCATGTAAACTCGCAACGCTATCCAGCTACTTACTGGTCATTTTTATAAAAGCCGCTAACCCTTCCTTGAATTCAATGGGATCGTGGTTGTGAGTCTCGTTTACCACTTGAACCCTCCACTATGCACCCCTTGAGTCGTACCTGCCTAGGATCTTAAACGGACAACATTTTTCAATGCTGCCGGTACGTCTCACCGTGGCCTTTATTTTCGGTTTGCCTCCGCGATTGCATGCAAGGTCCACACCGTTTTTCTTTGACCGCTGGACAACAACAACAAACCCATGCTCCCATCCTTTATTTTTGACCCATTTCTCCAGCTCCTCGCAGCTCTCAAAAATATGAAACAGTTTTACGTTATTTATTACATAACGTACAAATAAATAATATTAACTTAAACAAAATACACGGTGTCTTACAGCATCTGTTTTATACGAAACCGTCACATCGCGTATGTATTCATCGTCGTACTCATCTTCGTTATTTGGGTTTACCACGGCATCCTCATCATCGTCATTTAGGTTTACCCCAGCATGCTCGTTTCGCCCGTTGCACAATGAAGACTCGGTTCCGTAAAACGGACCATTTGCTATTGGCATCTGGTACGATGAGGAAGGCTGGCCTCCATAATCCGACCCGACGACAGGTGACTGGTACGACGGCTGACTATCGTAAACACCATGTAGCTGATCTACATAATCCGACATGAAGTACTCCTAACATGTATAAATTAGAAATCAGACCACAGTGTTAGTGATAATAATAATAAAATTTTAATACATATAATAATATAAAATTTAATATTTTAATAATAAATAATAATATTAAAATAATAATACCATAACTATATATTTTGAATATCTATTATTTTAGTAATACTAATATTGTAATAATAATCATAATATTCATAATAAACATAATATTAATATAATAATAATACAATAATAATATTTTAATAACAATCACGTTTTAACAATAACACTAGTAATATTGTAATAAAAAATAACAATAACGGTAATAGTACGGCAAACCTGGTTCAAATTTGGGAAGCCCGCCGAGCCAGGGTTATCGTAAAACTGTTCAGGCTAACTATAATAACCAATTTGCTCCTAACAAAGTGTAATGTAGCATGCTCGAGTTAAAATGGCAACTAACAACTTCATAGTAAATAATTACAAATAACGAAACCTGGTTCAAATTTGGTAAGCCCGACGAACTAGCCTGACCGTAAGGTTGTTGGGGCTGGGTATCATACCCGACATACTCCTAACAAAACGTAATGTAGCAAGTCGTAGTTAAAAAAACAACTACCAACTTCATACTTAGGGCTGTAAACGAACCGAACGAACATGAACAAGGCCTTGTTCATGTTTGTTTGTTAAGAAAATAATGTGTTCACGAACGGTTCACGAACACTTAACGAACGAGATTTTATGTTTGTGTTCGTTCATTATGGAAATTAATGTGTTCAAGAACAGTTCACGAACACAAACGAACGCAAATAAAATCGGAAAAGCCTAGAGATTGAGACCGATGTATTCATCAATGTGAATAATAAAAACCTATAAACAAATCGAATGAACACGAACAAGTTCGTTAATTTAACTTTAGAAGAACACGGACACTTAATCGAACAAATATTTATGTTCATGTTCGTTTATTTAAAGATGGACACTTGTGTTCGTTTGTTTAAAATCTAAACGAACATAACTGAACAAAGATAAACGAACATGTATGCACAAATGTAAATGAACACAATTATAAACGAACTTAAATTAAAACACTTAAATGAACACAAATTAACAAATATAAAACCTTTAAGCCGATGACCAATTCAGATAATATTTAATTATTTACTATTAATACATAAACGAACATAAATAAACAGACATAAACGAACATAAACGAACGTTCATGAACATAAATGAACGAACATAACATGTGTTCATGTTCGTTCGTTTAATTAAACGAACACAAAATTTTTGTTTATGTTCGTTCGTTTATTAAATAAACGAACATAAGCGAACTTCCCGGTGAACGGTTCACGAAAGTTCACCGAACGTTCGGTTCCTTTACAGGCCTATTCATACTAAATAAATATATAACGAAACCTGGTTTAATTCGGGTAACCACGACGTGCCCGGCTGATCGTTAGCGGCGTAACCCAGCTCCTCCTCCGGACATTTAAGTCGTATTACAACAATTGTGTTATGTTGTTTGTTGGTTGAGTGTCGAGAAAACGAGCGAGAGCATGTATAAATAATATAAAAAAGGAAAGGAGGAGAGGGAGGGGAGCCGGGATCCAATAATTCATAACAATCAATACACCGCGTATAGCACTATACGCGGCATATAAGGTACGATCTGACAACATCCCCAGCTTTTGCCGGCTATGATGTCAAATCCACTAATACGCCGCTTATAGCCCTATACGCGGCGCATTAGTGGCGTGTGGTGGGTGTCCCTAGTAGGACCCTTTATAAAAACCGAAAAACTGAACCAATTTTTTAGATTTTCATTATTTTCGTTTTAGGGAGCTTGAATTTAATATATAACTCAACTGTTTTTGTCGAATTGTATAATAATTTATTAATTATTAATAACTAAATGATTTATAATTATATCCATTATTTTAAGCATAACATATTTTTTGGTTCAAACTCTTCAAGCTGGCACAAACCGAAAAAAAATGAAACCGAACGGTTTCAAACATCCACCATTTGTGATTTGGTTTTTCCCAAAACCAACTTAAATTAGACCATGCACATCCCTAACTTACCCTCATCTTTTGAGAGGTGTTGGAACACTAAATGATTCTATAGAAAGGATTCAATTCATGCTCTAAGAATGATCAAATCTTTCATGAATGTTGTTATGTCTTGTTTATATTTTAGGTGTTGGTCTTAGATGGAAGATCCTTGATGAAAGGTGTTGTGATTAGGAGGATTTAAGGTTATTCTTCAAAGAGGACGATGAATATTATTAAGTTCTGGTATTACACAAGTGAACAAGAGGATTCAAGTGATCCTTTCTCCATATATAATGGGAGAAAAGGTCCTTGCGATTACATAAAAGACTTTCCTATTCCCTATTTGTTGGTTATTATCCTCTAGTTTCTTTCCTTTTCTCCTTGTGTCTTCGTCATCCATCCTTTTATCCCATGTATGTTGACTAGAACTGGGAGGCATGCCCCTCTCGAGCCTCTCCATTGGATCAAAGGAACAATACCTTAGAGAAACCTTTCCCCTATTTTACTATTCCTTGTTGACCTGGCCTCACCATTCTTATCTTCATTGTTCACCTGGGCCTCCCTCCTTGGGCCTTTGTTGGGCTTTTTCTAATCTCACCCATCATTTACTTATTTGTTGGCTACCTTGGAAGCCCACTTACGAGGTAGGCTCTTCAAGTCTTCCTAGTCCATTATGCTCGTTATTTATGACGAGTATAATGGACTCACAACAAGTCTCTATTCTACCTCTGTCGTGACCTCTTGTGTGATCCAACTTAAACTACGAATGAGTAAGTAATTGTGAGTATTTATTATTTCATGTGGGAATTGAAAGAGTATAAATGAAAGATCCCCACCTTTTATACAGTCAGGGAGTATCTTTGATACAAAAATAATATTTCTTGAACTATTACATGTTGGTTCTTGACCTAGGAGCTTTCTTTTGAACCATTGCTCTCTTTGACTTAGGCCCCATCCATTCCAGCGACATGGCCTAATGCATGTGTTGTTCTAGTCCTTTCTTTTGGGTTGATACTACCAACTTATTTATATTGATTGGACAAGTCCTTAATCCTTCTAGAACCTTTGACTTCATTTAGTTACTTTGGGAGGTCTTTTAGTTACTCTCTTTTGGGCTTCCTTCCTTTAGCAACACTTAATTTGGGCCTGTGTTTGTTATTGGGGTTATTTCTCTTATCATGCGAAGAGCCCATTTCAAGGGTAATCTTTTCAAGTTCCCAAGTCCATTATGCTCGTCACTTATGATGAGTATAATGGATTTATATCAGTTCTCTGCTACACTTTTAATTTGGCCCCCACAGTGCTTTCTTTATCCTCCGGAAGTGTCCATTTATGTTATTTTCTCTATTGGTCCAATTTTCATGTTATCTTAAATGGCTCAACGCTTCTCTATATATCTAAAGACATTTGCCCATCTTAAAACTTTCTTCACAAGGTTAGTGCCGATATCCTTTGCCGATCTCACCATCACCTCAAAGGTTGCTAAAGTGAGAATGCTATTGCTGGACTCATTTCCAGGGTAGTCTCATCAAGTCTCCCCTGTCTATTATTATTATTATTATTATTATTATTATTATTATTATTATTATTATTATTTATGATAAGGGTAATGGACTAGTCCAGGCCTTATTCCCTCCATCTACTTCTCTCTAGGGCTTACTCGATTGGGTCTATCTTCCATTATGGGCGGATAACCTATCTCCATGGTTAACTCTACAAGTCCCCTCTAGTCCCTTGTCCTCATTATTTACGATAAGGGCAAAGGACTAAACTAGTATTAGCCCATCCTTCAAATCCTGGTTAGGCCCATCCTCTAGGCCTCTTGGTCCCAATAATTTATTTCGACAAAATCCTCTTTTGATATTAGAATCAAGTATGATGAGACCGGAACATCCATTAAACCGTTCAAGTGGCAAACATGTAATATTTCAAGTGATAATGTTTGATCCCCATGATCTTGATACTAGATTTCATGTTATGGTGAAACCTTTTTGGAGTTGCTTTTGACTCAGCTCTCTTGATAGTTTAAATCTACCATGGTAAAAGCAAGAGGTCCCACTTCTACATAATAAAGGGCGAGTGAGCCGTAACCCTAATTGGTCAGCTCCCTTTTAACTTACTAAAGTTGGGCTAAAAAAGTTGGACTATTGGGTTGAGTCATGGGATGAGAGTAGGACCAAGCGTATCTAGATTCAACCCCATTTAATAAACCAATTCTTGGGGCTACCTCTTCAAGTACCCCCAGTCCCTTATGCTAATTATTTATGATTGGGATAAGGGACTACACGCCCAACCCTTCTGATCATGACAAAACCACAATTAATGTCTTTCTTGTAGGATAATTTAGTATAGTAAGGTGGTAACTTGATAGAAAATTCAACGATTATCTACAAGCTAGGAAAATAAAGTTTTGCCGTCATGGATATTGACCATCGAAGTCTCATAAACTAAAAGGATTGATAATTCATTTGATGGTCTACTTGGTTATGGCGATGTAACTTCCAAAAAACAGAAGATGAGGATGAGATTCAGCACAACCTTGGCTTTATGCGTAATATATTGAATATGGTCATTGTCTTTGTATGTGGAGGAAACAAAGAAACTGCTTGATAAAAATGTAACTTATCGAGACAAAGTCATACAAAAAGACTTCTAAGGGTCAAAAGGTTATTTGTGTAAAGGAAGGGGGCAACACAAAGGGGGCATCAATTGATTACGATATTTGGAAACATGTTATGGAGCTGATGTTTAGGGTAGCAGAGGTGTTACGACGAGGACCACGGCTAATATGATCATAAGTAGGCTATTCTAGAATAAAATGGGCTCATTTAAGTAGTGTATGGATAATGTGGTCCGTTGAAAGGGCCTTTAAAAAGAAATATATGTAAGCATTATTCATTGGAAGGAACCATTTCCTATCCCTTGGGAGCATATGCCATGAATTCAACTATCACTACGATTTTTCGTAAATCCGTAATATAGTTACTTTTGATGCATTTATTAAGGTCTTCTTCTGATTTGCTAAGATATATCTTATGCTCTAACGCTTTAAAAGGTCTAACATATGTGCAGTGGTCATCTTCTTGCTAGAGCTCCTTGTGAATGCAATTGTCATTGAAAGACAATAATATCTGAAAACAAGCAGGTTGCTCTCATGGTGTCACGCCATGCTATTTCTTCCACGCAATTAAATCATAAAAATGATCTAGAACTTGTTGAGTGACGCCAGTAAATAATATGAGAACATATATTCAACTGTTGCTTGTAAAAAAGTTCTTCATATGACATGTCAAGATGATCAAAGAGGACCAAAGACTCCTGACAATGATATATTTATCTGATAAGTAAGACTACATCTAAAACCTTAATGTTACTAGAGAGTTATGGCGCCATATTATGATAGCCCTCATTATTCTATCACGCGGAGTGTATACATGGGTATTACAAGGTTTCCAGCCTTTGAGGTGGATGCACTAGGATAGTTCTTAATTTGTATGTGGATCCAAGCCCCTTGTCTAGACCTTTCTTTCACTCACTATGAAGGAGAATTGATGTCATTTTCCATTACGGGGAAGTATAAGTATTGAGCCTCTTAAAGGGGGCTTTATCTCATATGGGGGAATTATAAGTATTGTGCATCTTAAAGAGGGTTTTATCCCATCTTAGGAAATTTTAAGTATTGTGCCTCTTAAAGAGGGTTTTATCCCATTTGAGGAATCATAAGTATTGAGCCTCTTAAAGAAGGCTTTATCCCGTCTAGGGGTATCATAAGTATTGAGCCTCTTAAAGAATGCCATATCCCATCTAGGGGAATCATGATGGGGAATCATAAGTATTGAGCCTCTTAAAGAGGGCTTTATCCCATCTTGGGGAATCATAAGTATTGAGCCTCTTAACGAGGGCTTTATCCCATCTAGGAGAAATGTGAGTAATAGTCGACCGATTATATTTATTAATCATAAATATAATATAAAAGTATAATTAGCTTTGTTGTCTGCTGGAAGTCTTCAAAATAATCTTATTGTGTGAGAATGCCCTCGTTTGTCCCATGATCCCCTTAATGTCTTTTATATAAGCTATTTGAATAATCAATCCTCGAATGATTAACGTGTTTACTCATAATAAATCTTCAAGAGTCCTCCAGATCAATTCATTATGCAAGAATGTCTTCACAAAACTAGTGCACTATGAGGGCCCTTTTGTTATACAGTACGCTTTTATTTGAGATAATATAGATATGTCCTTACACATGAAGGATGATGGAAGGGGCTAATGGAAAGGGCATGTTTCCTTCTTATAAAAGATAATATAGATATGGGAGTTTCTTCACAATGGGAAACTCTTGGAATGTAAAGTGTTGCTACAGGAGATTTTTTCCTTCCATAGTAACTTTGTCATTCTATGGAAGGTAACTCTTCTTCTTCAAAAGAAAACTCTTGAAATATGAGATGTTGTTGTAGAAGGCTCTCCTTCCTCATGGAAGGGACTTTTCAAGTACCTCATTCATTGGAAATTGATTATTCTTCTTAAGAGAAAGATCTGGATAATGTTCTGTTTTTTTTGGAGAGAACTCTTGCCCAAATGATATTTCTTCTATATGGAAGAAATATTTAAACATCTCATCCCTTGGAAAAGGAATCTTCTTCTTTGGAAAATATTCTTGTAATATGGCAAGTTGTAACATGGCAGCCATGTGTTCGCGGTCCGGTTTTGATGGTTTTTAGGTCAAACCATAAACCAAACCGTTAGACGCTTTTTTACTCCCAAAAACCAAAACCGAACCGTTGAACTTTAAAACCGAACCAAACCGAACCGTTACTAACGGTTTGGTTCCGGTTTGGTTTCACGGTTTAGGTTTTATAAGGCTAAAGTAATGAAAAATAAAATGGCTTGTTAAACAATTTCATTGCATGTTGTGCTTCAATTTCAGGACCTGCATAAGCACCATGGAATCGATAGGTTAAAGTCATTTAAAACTTGTTAAACTAATTTATTAAAGTCTTTTTTTCCTTATGTGTCTGTTAAATGGAATTCAAATGAGAAAAGCAATTACAGCTTGTTAAACAATTTTATTAAAGCTTGTTAAACTAAACAATTTCTTTTAAGGTGTAATAATCCATGTTTTATTTATATAGTTGTTTAAACATCATAGTTATGTAGAACAAGAAAAAAAGAATATGTAGAAGCAATTAAAGCAGATATATAGGAGAACAAGCAAAATATTATACAAATTTTTCAAGTAAAATACCAAACCAGACATAAATTTTAGACAATCAAATACCAATAATACACAATATAAAAAAGATTAAATAAATTAAAATCTCACGGTCCGGTCCGGTTTTATATGGTTTGAAAGTTTGAAACCGACCGGCCGAAAGATAACAAAAAAAACCGACCGTGAAACAAAACCGATGACCAGTTTGAACGGTTTCACGGTTTGAAACCGAACCGTGAACACCCCTAACATGGCTCATTATGAATTGAACAAAGCCATCATTGTATCCCTATAATCTGTTGTGAAGGCCTTCAGTCTGGAAAGGAGTTCAGTATAAATGAATTGTCTGAGAAAAGGTTTTGTAATGAAGAGATTATTTTGGAAGGAGCTTCATTATGAATGGCTTGTCTTGAAAGGAGGCTTCATTTTTTGGTAGGGTCTCCGTTATGAATTGCTTGTCTTGGAAGGGGCTTCGTTATGAAGGAATTGTTAAGAAAAGGGCTTCGTTTCTTAGTAAGGGGCGTCATCTGAAGTGATTGTTTAGTAAGGGACTTCATTCGGAAGAGATTGTTTAGTAAGGGACCTCATTCTGAAGGAATTATTTTGTAAGGGGGTTTGTTCTGAAGAGATTGTTCAGTAAGGGGCTTCTTTATCAAACGATTTGTCAATAATCGTTTTTAGAGACTCCTTGAGAGATGTCTCACCTTAAAAGGCTTTTTATAATATGTAATACACAAACAACATTTAAACAATGCAAAAGATATGCAAAAGTTAACCCAGATGGTTAAAAAATGGTGCATGTGAGTATGTAGGGTCACATCATCTTTTTAAGAGCAAAGTTTCACAACATCTTTTCATGCTCTGAAAAAACCTGAGGCTTATGCTTGAAGAGTAAAACAAACATGCTTGATGCTTGTACCAGCATTTGGCCATGTCTCCCCTTTTTGTAGCACATGAATATTAAATTAATACTTTTATAAAAGCTCTTTTCAAATGTTTTTTAATAAACATAAAAAGTTATGACTTTACAAAAAAGTGGGCAAATGTAAGGTTTGACCCTAATTTTCACTTCTTTTTCTTTTACTTTTTAATTTATTTTCAAATATAAGTTCACATTTATATGTTTTGGTTGAACTTCAAGCTTCAATGGTGATTTCAAACAATTCTTGTTACTTCATGTGATGTGCTAAAGTAAGTAAACATAATGCAATACACACATTTATAGCATATCTCACCTTATACGATTAGGAGAATAATAATGTCATTTCTCCCAACGAACTCATCTCAAACCGACGCTGCATTACCTCTGAAAACTCTCTACACAGATTATCACTCGTTGACCCAAATATAATATCGTTAACAAACACTTGGACCAGGATCAAATTGTTGCCAACTTTCTTGACAAAGAATGTTTGATGGATAACACCTTTCTAGTAGTTATTCTCTAATAAATGTTCTGCCAAAGTAGCATACCAAGCACAAGGTGCTTGATGAAGGCCATAGAGAGCTTTGTCAAGTTGATAAACTTAGTTCAAACGATCTGGATCCTCAAAAGACGGTGGTTGCTTGACATAGATTTCTTCTTTTACCTTTCCATACAAGAAAGCAGTCTTCATGTCCATTTGATATAATTTGAAATTCATGTACGATGCATAGGCTGGAAGCATACGAATAGCCTCAAGCCTAGCAACAGGATCATAAACTTCATCATAATCAAGTCCTTCACGTTGTGAGAAACCTTGTATCACCTTCCTTACTTTATTTCTTGTAATAACCCCTTTATCATCTTTCTTATTTCTAAACACCCATTTAATACCAACCGGTCTCTTATTCTCTGGCTTCTTTACCAGCTTCCACATATTAAGCTTCTTGAACTATAACAACTTTTCTTGCATAGCTTTAACCCAGGAGTTATCCTTGAGAGCGACATGATAATCCTTAGGTTCAACCTGAGAAATAAAACAAGAAAAAAGACATCTGTTAATAGTTCCTGATTGGCTTCTTGTCTGAATGCTGGTAGAGGGAGGGCCAATTATGTTCTCTATTGGGTGTGATCGGGGGATGGCGTCTGAGGAATAGGACCCACTTGAAGCTCAACTGTAAGACTTTGAACTGGATGAAACACACTGGGAGCATTGATTAGAACATCAGTGGTTGGTTGAATGACATCAGGTTGATCAACCACATGTTCTGTAGCAATAGGACCATCTTATAGATTCTCCATAAAGGGAACAACAATTGTTGGAACCATAGTAGAATCAGTGTTATGAGAAGCATCAGCAGGAACTTTAATAGCAACAGGCTCTTCAGCAGCAACATGCACGTTTACATCTGTTGAGGGAGGTGTGGGTACAGAATCTACCACACTTGGTTCTGACTTAAGGTCAACTATAGACTCAGTGGGATTTTGTTCAATGTTGTTAGCTGACAAGTATGAAAAGTCTAAATTAGAATCAGAGGCATCTTCAACGAGAACTACATTGATTGTATCTGCTAGTTGAAGAATAGGATCAAGTGCTGCTGGCTGAGGGGCAACATGTAATGCATTTTTGTTCGAAGGATCAACAGAAAAATCTACATCACCCAAACTGTTTGAGATAGCTTGACTCAACACAGATTGAGACACTGTATTTGAGACTGGAGCGACTGCAACTGGAGGGATAGAAATACCACGAAATTGATTGAACATGTTATCATAATCAAACAACCAATTTGGACCCGTGCGAGCATCTGTTGGATTAAGATCTTGCCAGTCAACGTTAAATGATTCCACAATAAGCGGTTATGTATACTCGATAAGCAGTTTTATTGATAACATATCCAACAAAATAACACTCATTTGCCTTCTCGGCAAACTTGGGCCCTGAATTGGCATTTGTGTGAAGAAGAGTACATGGGCATCCAAAAGTCTTGAAGTAGTTGACTTGCGGCTTTCTCTTGTAGTAGACCTCATATGGAATCTTGTTGAGACGCTTGTTTAACAGCACACAGTTCTGGATGAAGTATGCAACATTAATCACTTCACCCCTAAAGAACAACGGAAGCTTTGAATATGACAACATGGTTCTAGCAGCTTCGATTAAATTTTGTTATGTCGTTCAGCAACCCCATTTTGTTATGGAGTTTGCGGGGCACTGAACTGACAATAAATCCCCTTTTAGTGACAGAAGCAATTCATAACTTTGTTGCGGAACTTAGTTACATTTTCGCTTCGAATACACTTGACTTTCTTATCTATTTGGTTCTCCATAAGAGTCATAAACTTGAGGAGAAACTGAGCGGTTTCATCATTATGCCCTAAAAGAAAAATCCAGCTGAAACAGGAAAAGTCATCAGTAATAACAAGACAATATGCTTTTCGGCCTATTGCCAGATGAATTGGGTCAAACAAATCCATACGTAACAGCTGAAGAATGGAAGCTATAGAATTTACTGTCTTGGGTATGTGAGGAAGTTTGTGTTGCTTTCCTTTAGAACATGAAATACATTTTTCATTGCAAGAGAAAGTTTTAACATGTAAACCCCTCACATGTTCTCCTTTCACAAGTCTTTTTAAATTCTTAAAGTTGACATGACCTTGATGCTTATGCCAAAGTGATGAATCATTGTGCGAGGCTTTAGATAGTAGGCATGAAGCAGCTTGTCATGAATACGAGCTTCTCATGTCCAAAATGTACGCATCATTATGCCTCGAAGTACACATCAGAATCCATTCTTTTGGGACTTAAAAACCTGGCTTCAAGATCAAACACTCATGTTCAGTGAAGAGAGAGTGGAGTATTGTTTGTCAAAAATTTGAGAAATACTGAGCAGATTGAGGTTTAGTTGTTCCACAAGGTTGACATATTCAAAGGTCAACATGCCATTTGAGACCTTTCCTCTCTTCGTTATTTTCCCTCCCATGTCACCAACAAAGGATACAGATCTGACGTCAAACGATTGAAAGTTGAACAGTAAGGATTCGCTCCTGTCATGTGACAAGTGTAGCCACTGTTTAAGTACCAAATACGATTGACAGCCCTTCTTAAATGACCCTACATGTATTAGTAATTAATTAGACATAGGTTCCCGAGGAAACATTGCCTCGGGAAGATTAACAATAAAGTCACCAAATTTTATCTTGTTTCCAGTAAAAATATGAGGTTTTGGTGAATCATCATCTGAAGACTAGTCCTTAGGAACCCACGCAAAAGCACGCTCCTTGTGTTTTAATTTCTTGGACCTAGTCTTCTTTATTTTCAAAACAAAATCCTCATATTTTTCAACCTTTGGACTTCTTCTCACACTTGTTTTTGGTGGATTCTTAGACTTTTCAGTCTTTGAATCCATTTTTGCTCTTTCCTTTTTGGTTATCCAAAAGGGCTTTCTTATTTTCTTTATTTTATTGGATCTCACATCCCTTTCACTGGCTTCACTTGCGGTTTGATCAGTCCTTGATCCCGAGCTGCTAGCAGCGGTAGATCGGGACTGATTAAACTACTTTCTCATATCCTTTTGTTGCTTATGCTAGTTCTTGAAATTTCTTGCAAAGTGATAAGGATTACCACAAACATAAAAATGTTTCCTATTGTGGACCCCATAATATTCGTTAGAGCTATAAGATGGTTGATAATGTCGAAAAGGTGATCGTTGGAATAACGAGACATGATTTTGATATTCATTTGGTTTTTAACCTCGATCATCAAAAACATTATTGTAGTATGACTCTACATAATTTGGTTTACTATGACCATAGTAGTTGTTATCAATAAATTAGTATGACTGAGGACTTCTTACATGATTAAGTTTTAGAAAATGATCGTTTAATTGGTGGAACATATTTATATGAAGTACTGACCTTTTCATTTTCAAACACTTTGTTTTATTTGAAGTAACCTCAGGCTTACAACTAGATAATGAACAGCTTGGTATGTTCACATTAACACAATTTTCAACAAAAGATTCATCATACACGGTTTCACAATCACTATCTGAAATAATATCAACATTTTCATCCAAAATAGTGTGATCAATGCCAACATCAACATTATTACAGGCTACATTACAATCCGAAGATGAGTTCAATGCATTTTGCGTGGAAACAGTATTGTTATTATTATAGACATAGTTGACAAATGATTGTATAGGATTCACATCAGAATCAAAAAGTAAATTTAAAACGCTTTCTTTTTCACAACTCATATCTTTCTCCATTGACCCACCTTTCTTCTACACAACCTGCTAAAGAAGATGAACTACCATTAGAATTAATTGGTTCAATAATTGGATCAACAATTTTAGGCACAGCTGGAACAAATATCTTAGGTTTTGGTACATGACCAATTTTATAGACAGTTTCATCCTCTGGTGGGGTATTGAAACTAAAGTGGGGTAGCGATGTGTAGTTATCATTAAAAGGTGGTGGAATCACAGCATGCTCATATCCCACTCCCCACTTTTGTTTCACCCCCATTTGTGATCCAATGATGCCATTTAACTTATTTGAGGCATTTTAAACTTTTCGACAATTATTTTTCTTTGAGCTAGATTTAATTCAAGTTCTTCAATTTTAGAATTTAAAATAGTTTTTCTTTTACTGTGAGAATCATAGCAGATTGGATTCAAATAACTTTCGATGCAAGATTGCCATGTCATCATGATAAGTTTTAATTCTAGTGGTAAATATTTTCTCATCTTTCTTATACTCATCAATCTAGTACTTAATGCTAATGTTTTCTCTTATAATATTAGCATTGTGGGCTCTATAATTTTCAACTTTGTAAATATACATTTGAGACATAAGAGTTTATGTACCTCAAGAATGTCAGAACAGCTTTTGCTGCTTCCTGCTCTATTGCTTAATGAAACTTGGTCTTCATTCACAAATGCCATTCCGACTATGTTCGTTGGGTTCATCAACTCACTCATTTGATTCATCCAATCTGGCTCAGAAGTTTCACCATATTGAGTGAGCAGGGCCTTTGTACTTGAGTTCCCTTGACCAATCCTTGGAAATGCTTGGCATGGTGAGCTGCCTTGACCAACGTTCCTCTTCCCAGAATCCTTTGCTTTACCTCCTTCATTGTCAGACACTTCAATAGTCTTCACATCTCTAGCAGCCTGCCTTGGGTTTGTGCATTCTCTAGCAAAGTGCCCCATTTTGTTACAATTATAACAATGAAGCTTTTCGTACTTGAACCCAATATTGTTGCTGTCAGAGTCCTAGAACTATTCTTCCCATATTTTTTCATGAAGTTTGTGGCCTGATGAACCATCATGGTAATATGGTATTTGATGTCCATATTTTCAAGGTCTTGTTCATTTATCTTTGGAAGATCTCCATAATTGAAAGATAGAGGCAACAGTTTCCCCTATAGCAATTCTTTGTGGCTGGCCATGAAGGAATGAAACAGTGAGATGCGAGAGTTGTCAACTTGCGTGATGGGTTGACTTGAGCTTGAAGAGTTGGTAACTCCATGAGCTTTCAAGGCTTGATTGACAACTTGATTCACAATGTATTGATGTGAAGTAGATGCTGAAGATCTTGAAGCACTTGTGGACGACTTGAAGGCTTTAATCTGATCGGACTGAACTGAATATGAGACAAATTTTACACCATCGATAGGATGAACAGTGGAATGTGATTGGCTAAGAAAAGTGGAGCCTACACTAGAAGTAGTAGAAACACCTGCACGATTCAGAGAACTGACATGATTGCTCATTCAGAGTTTATCATCCATCTCAAAAGACTTGATGGTGGAAGTTAGCTCAGTAAGTGTTGTGGTGTTTTGATTAGTGGTTCTCTTAATGGTGGTAACACTTCTGTTCCACGTGTACGACAATGAATTTAGCAGCTTCTTGTTAACCTTAGACATTTCTTTAATAACACCAACACTTCTCATCTTGGTAATCAATGCTTCAAATCTGCCAAGGAGAGTAGTAACTGATTCCCCTTGAATACGGTTAAACCTATTGAAATCTCCATTCAACATTTCTTTTCTACTTTCCCTCGTATCTAGATTTCCTTCAAACTTTTTCACAAGGGCATCCCAAAGACCTCTAGCCGTTGTGCATTCTCTTAGAGTTTGAGCTATATCAACGGGCAGACACACACTGATTACTCAATAAGCTTTCTCATCATCAAGCATCAATTTCTTGGCATTATCAGTTAAACTTTCCAGGGGAACATCAACGGGACCACCAGGTGTCATGGTAGTGGGCTTGTGTGGTCCATTCTTAACTAATCTCGATAGTGCAAAATCATTAATTCTTATAAAATTTTTGAACCTCCTCTTCCATTCATCAAAGTTGCTTTCAAAATTTAATAGCTTAGGTGGCTTGTTGGTGCTTCCAGCCTCGTTCTTGAACATCAAGTAATTTTTTTAACATTTTCGGATCATAAGATATTTTTATAAGCAGATTATCAAACCAAACAGTCTTGAAAAAGTAGCAAATTCTGTTAAAAACACTAAGTGTAAACGAATCGCACAGAAAATGCGATCCGATTGGTTTGGAATGCGATTGGATTCTTTTCAAAGTGCGATGTAATTCCTTTTAATATGTGATGCGAATTGTTTTGGAATGCAATGCGATTCAGATAAAATGCGACTGTTTCATTGAATGTGATGCGATTGATCCAAAATGCGATTTGAATCCAAAATGCGATGTGATTCAGAATCTTAAATGCAATGCGAATGAAATTAAATACAAAGCGATTGGTTCCCAGATGCGATGCGAATTCAAATTGCTGGAGAAAATATGAAATTAAATATGAAATTAAATGGATGCGATGCGATGCGAATTGTTTCTGGAGAAAATCAAATTGCTCAGAGTGCTGTTTGGTATGGATTCAAGTACAATCACACATTTTCATGACTTTTAAGCTTTAAACACTTCAACAAGGCTGAAGAACACTTGAACACACTTAAATACACTTCTCAAACACAAAGACAAGACCAAAATCCAAGGTTATGGCCCAAGAACCTCAACTAATAGAGCCAAAAGCTCTCATATCAATTGAAAGTCCTACAGACGGGATCAAACAACGTGTTCTTTGATCAATCTCCTTGTAAGCTAGCAGAAATCATTACAAGTAAACCAAGATCTCGAATCTTGTAGTGTTTTGGTTATTACCTGAAGAAGAAAGAAAGAGATAAGAAAGAGAGAAAGTTGTTAGGTGAGAGTTGACATTTTGACAAAAGGTTGGTTTGCATGTTCATACCTTCACTATTTATAATGAAGGAATGCCATGCATATCTTTTATTTTATAGGCCTATATGGGTTTGTTTACGTAGATCAAGCCCAAACATACAAATTCACATACGAAAGCACAGTCAGCAAACTAATACAAAACAAAATAATACAAAAAAAATGTGATCGGGTTCTACAGTTGTGCTGTGTTTTAGTGGTTTTATGTTTTTGAGATTCCATAATCATTGATGGGTAACATGTACATAACTAAAAAAAAAGCTTTTCATGTTTTTTATTTTCTTTCTTATGAAAAACATTCATAGAAATTAAGTATATCGTCTTTTGTTGAAACAAGTAGTGTTGTGTTGTGTTGTGTTGTGTTTTAGTTGTTTTATGTTTTTGGGATCCAATAATTTTTTATGGGTGGTAAGATTGTTATGATAAAAAAGAACTATCAAAAGTTCAATCCTTACTGCAAAAATAAAAAATAAAAAGAATGCTCCAATTTGGATATTATTAATGAAGTAACATTGTTTCTTTAATAATTTAATCAGAACTAACCCTGCCAACTTTTAACGTATATAAATCTTATCTTACGATACTAATAAACAAAAATAAAAATGATGATGTGTTATAACCACATTAAATTATAATTTCTAATCTCTATTCTCCTTAATTCATGCTATCATGGGCTAAAATTATTTTGATAATTGGGTTATAAAATAGTCAATTTTTCATTCTAATCTTTTAGTACTTTATCTCATTCATACTAGCTATTAATGGGTTATTGGTCAAAACCATTTTGACAGTTGAGTTATAAAATAGTCATGAAATTAAAAGTATAATATTGATTGAAGATCAAATAAGTAAAAATATGAAAAAGAAGTAAAAAATAATAAAGACAATCTTTTTAATGTTGTTTTGTTCCTTCGATGTCCAGTTTCTTTTCATGAACATTATATGCTAATGCGTTATTCAAGATAACTAGCAGACATGTCTAAAATTTGTTTATATTGGATGACGATTTGAATATTTGTGATAAAACAACAAATGTTGTATATAAAGAGATTTTTCACAAATTTATAAATTTGAGGTTACAGACTTCTCATTGTTTGTATAATACAATTCATTTTTTTTTTACCTTTAATTTTGTTCATCTATTTCAAATAGCAAAACTTATTTTTTTTTAATTATTTGACAAATTCCGTGTAATACACGGGTTCAAAAGCTAGTAAATTATACAGCGTACAAACCCCTGTTCGGATTTTATTTTGAACTTTCATAAAACTTAACAGTTACAACACCAAGCAATGGTGCCATCACACACACATCTAGTAATTAAAATTCACACGTACACACATTAATTAAGAAGTTATTTTCTTGTACAGGAGTCCCTAGCGACAAAGTAATCTCCCAAGAAGTGAAGGTACATCCGGATCGGCAGCTTCCGAAGATATTCCAAAGCTATCTTTATACATGTTGATCACTATAATAAGTAAAGTGATGACACATACGGTAATTGCCAAACCAAGTGAGGGTGTTAGCACAACATATTGGCCTGTGACAAATGCGATTGTCATCGCAAACAAGGCAAATGTTGTAAGATAATACATATCCTCAATTTTGCCATCAATGAACTCTTGTACGCTTATAGAAGCATTCTCATAGCGATTGCGGTAGAATACTAGTGCAATGTGTCCAAGTAGAACCGAGCAGGAAAAAGAGAATGCTATAGCATTAGTGACAACAAATGCTCTGAAAGCTGATTTTTTAAGTAGATAGGGGGTGCCTTGTTTGGAGCCTTCGCTACTATTAAAACCGCCTGGCACGGTAAATGCAGCCGCAAAACTCGCTGTTGCTATTAGAGCGGCCACTACAACAAGACTGTCCACAATCGCAAAATGTTTGTCTATTTTTTCCCCTTCTATTTCTTTTGTCCCGCTCTTGTTTATTTTAGGAGACAATGTGCTTGTTTTATCCTGTATGCTAGTAGCCAGAGTTATAGTTATGGCCTGCAAAAGGTTACCAACTAATCAACTTAATTGACAACTTCATTTTGCACACCAATAAAAATCGCTATAGTTTTTCAAAAGTAAAGCAAATTAAGAAATGGTATACCAAAGTATATATGTGAAACAAAAAGAAAAAGAGACTTTATAACAGCTTTTACGCTTTGAAATTTGAACTAAGACCATCACCGCTCCAAGAACTCAGACACACTCATAAACACATTCCTAGTTTTGTGTATATGTAGCATTACGAGAATTATATTATTGTAGTAGTTTGTTTCATGTCCTAAATGAGTTAAGACTGTACCTTGATCAATCTCTTTCTTTGATCGTCTGAAGATACCATGTCCAAAGGAGTGAGGTTTTCATTGTTGAGGATGTTAATGTCAACTCTAGAATCAATTAGCGTCTCCATCTTCTCAAACTCAGAAGCAACCAACAAATGTATAGGTGTGTTCCCATTCTTATCTTTCTGGTTGATAAGATTCGTTAACGATTTATCTCGAAAGATGAACTCAATTGCTTTGTTTTTCTTATTTTCAACAGCAACATGAAGAATGTTCCTTCCATCATTATCAATAAACTCTGAGCATCCTGGACATAGGTCCATAAGAACCTTCAATACTTCGCAATGGCCTAGACTAGCTGAAAAGTGACTTGCTGAAGTATACGTGCCATCATTTAGGATTAATTCATGATATCCAATGGAGAAGTCTACACCTAGTAGTTTTGTTGTTGCTAACCAACTGTTATGATAAAGTGCATAATGCAAGGGTGTCCAACCACGATCGTCTTTGATGTTTAGCATGTCAGGATTTCTCTTTAGTAAGTATTCAATAGACTCTGATACAGAAATCCATGGAAATTAATTATACTCTCTAGAAAAGTTGGTCCAATTTTAGTAATTAGCAAATGTTACAACATAACTTCAAAGGATTGTTACGAATAACCCATTAAAGTAATTCTTATAACGGCATGATATGCATCTAAAATTGTTTGTCTCATTGATTATTAGAAAACAGGTTATTTTCGTTCGAAAAAAATTGACTAATTTCCTACGACATTCAGTTCCAAACAAATTTCAGGCGGAAAAATCCCTAATTTTTTTAACGTATTGCAACAAAATAAATAGTGACAATACAAATTTCTGTCAAAAATTCGTTGCTAAATGCCGACAAAATTTCAATCACAAACACATTTATTATATATATTTAACTATTCCGTCGGAAAACCGTGGAAAAGCATTATAATCGTGTAGTTTTTTTTTTTTTTTTTTTTAGAACAGCAACTTTCTTATATTTAGGATACCACACTCTTCAAATTTGGAGAGCTCCAATACCCCACTCTGGCCAATATTGTCTTAACTGGACCCACTAATTAAGGTATTTATATTATTATGATTATTGAAAATTATGATTATTGAAAAAAACATAAATGTAATACTAGTATTATTGATTTCATACATATAGTTGGTGTGTGAGTCTATATACTGATCATTAAGATATAATTATATAAAGTTAAACAAATAAATAAGTATTAAAATTATAAGAAAGATAGTTTTCTAAAAACTAAATAAATCAATTTGGGCATTGATTTAATCCATTGATCTATTTGATCAACTGTAGATAAAATTAATGACAGTAGTGACGTAAATAAATGAAAATTAAAGGAGGTTAACTAAGAATATAAAAGACAAATTGGGTAGACAAAAAGTATTTGTTTTGGATACTCCTAAAAATCCAGACTCTCTCTTCGATCACACTATTAATCCTTCTTTGATATCATACATTCCTGAGTATAACATGCATTTATTATTATTATTATTATTATTATTATTATTATTATTATTATTATTATTATTATTATTATTATTATTATTATTAGGTAGAGTTATGGGTATTTATTTATTATTTTTTTCTGTTATTGAGTTTTTATGTGCAACAACTTGGTTAGATATTCATGGCAAATTATTTAATATTTAAGCATTAATGGAATTAGTTTTGTTGATCTATTTAAGTGACACATCAGTGTTATCTGTCGATATGTAACGTATAGTACCAACTACCAAGAGCTATTAGTCATATGGGTTTTGATCCACAGGTATATGGT
Source organism: Bidens hawaiensis (assembly GCF_021521415.1). Classification (NCBI taxonomy): domain Eukaryota; kingdom Viridiplantae; phylum Streptophyta; class Magnoliopsida; order Asterales; family Asteraceae; genus Bidens; species Bidens hawaiensis. The sequence continues at coordinate 34,336 of NW_027506277.1, forward strand.
GATTTCTAGTTTTCTAAACTATATGTTTTTAAGTTAGGGTAAAATTTTAAATTAGGGTTAATTAGTTTGTCTTGTTTTGTGTCTTCCAAACTGAGTTGGGTAATCATACATAGTAAAATACTAAAATATGTTATGCTTCTCCAATTAGACATCAAAAACCCCTTTTCCGTTCGATCGGCTGTGATTATGTAAGATAAAACCAAGTCAAGCCCAACATCCTAAATGGTGAAATAGACATATATATGAAAACCGTTGAAGATAGGCAACCCAATTCCCTAGGAGAACCTTTGCATATATAAAATAGGAAGGCTCCACCTACTATGCAGGCTTCCCAAAAAGCAATTCGGAATACACGGATATTGGGGTCCTATAAATAGCGTTTGGGAAGAAGGTGATACAAATATGTCCTTAGTTGGCAAATAATTTGGTTAATCCACAGGAGTCCAAGTTTAAGGGTTACAGTGTAATTATGTCAAAGTATGTTTATGTTTTATATAGAATGTCAATGTAAGTATAGTGTCTAGAAGTGCCAAATGGAAAGTTTATAACTTCCATGTACACATGTCAGATTAGGATTAATTGGTTCTGATAATCTATAATTAGAGATCAATGCTCAAGAGTCAAAACATTCGGAATTTTATAAAGTTTGTACCATCAGATTGCTAATAAAAGTCTTGTTGATTCAACTCTATTTCATCTTTGTTCTTAATCGATCAAGTTGTGTAAAGATCAAATCCGGGCAACAATTGGTATCAAATCATCAGACTCTTTAATCAATTAATTGAAGATTAGTGGTGATTGGCAGTGGATTCCGACAATCAATTGAAGATTGGTGGTGATTCCAATTTCAATTTGTTTTAACAAATCAAAGTGTGATTTGTGGTGGTGACCGGTTGTAATTTCCGGTGAATAGATAGGGCATCAACGTGGTATTCCGGTGGTGTAGGGTAGCAACGACGGTGGATTGCGGTGGCATGGTGGTGGTTGGTTGTGATTTCCGGCAGATAAGAGAAGGCATCAAGTGGTGGTATTCAGGTGGTACAAGGCAGCGGCGGCGGGTGGATTCCGGTGGCATGGTAGTGGTGGATTGTGAATTCCAGTAAAAAAAAACGCAACAGCTGCTTTTTTCCCACAACACGGCAGATTCCGGCGAGGAATTCCGACTAAGTTCGGTTTTCTGGCGAGAATTCCGGCGAACACGTTTTTCCAGTAGGCTATTTTTCTGTAACTTTTGAAGAACTAAAATTGCTAATGGGTTTCTTTGGCAATAGATTTAAGGTTTGTGGCATTCCCAGTCTCAAATTCAACAAATTAAGGGGGAATTTGTTGTGGGTTGCGGCTGCGATTTCTGTGGTATAAAAAGGGCAGCGATGGTGAATTTCCGGCGGAGTAATCGAATGTCAAGGGCAATGTGGTAGTTGTATTGCGGGCTGTAGTAATTCTGGTGGGTGTCCGGTGAACAAAGGCAATAACAACGATGGTTTGTTTGTGTTTGAGTACGAATTAGAAACCAAGGTTGAAGATCAAGAGTGATCTATTCCAACAAAATAGGAGATTTTACTGAAAATTCAAACCAACAAAGAGATAAACAAGGAAACAACATTTTTAATGGCAATTATCGGAGATGAAGATACAGAAGCACAAGATGATGATAAAGATAAGAATAAGAATCAAAGTGCAAGAGATGAAGATCAAGAGGAAGATGAAGACTTCATTCCCTTGAAGATTGAAGATAAAACATGAAGATGTTGAAGGCATGAGGGGGGGGGGGGGGGGGATGTTGGCAAATAATTTGGTTAATCCAAGGGAGTTAAAGTTTAGGGGTTATAGTTTAATTATTTCAAAGTATGTTTATGTTTTATATAGAATGTCCATGTAAGTATAGGGTCTAGAAATGTCAAGTGGAAAGTTTATAACTTCCATGTACACATGGAAAATTAGAATTGGTTCTGATAATCTATAAATACGGGTCAATGTTCAAGAGTCAAAACATTCAATTTTATAAAGATTGTATTATCAAATTGTTAATAAAGTTCTTGTTGATTCAATTCTGTTTCATCTTTGTTCTTAATCGATCAAGTTGTGTAAAGATCAAATCTAGGCAACACTCTCAATTATTATCTTGTTAGTTTATTGCGAAAGAGGTTTTGGGTGAACCTTCATTCAGTGGAGAAGCTTGGGCGATAGTTTCGATAAGATTATATATATGCCCTTCAAGTTTGTACTTACGTCCACATTCAAGGCAACACAATAAGTGTAAAATTTCAAGCGTTAAACATACCGGCTGAGTCTGAAATGGCAGCTGCGTGTAATGCCGTTTTCCCTTCTGGTCCCCTAATGTCTATGACTTCGCATTTCTTCAACATTAGTTCCACAATTCCAGAATACCCTCTTTCCGCAGCAAGGTAAAGTGGGCTTTCATGGGACATATTAACAGTATTTGCAAGTTGAGGAATTTTATGGATCAACAAGAAGACTACTTCAACATGATGATTTTGTATGGCAATATGCAATGCATTTTTTTTGTCCATGCTTCTTGTAACAATCAGTTCAAGGTCTTCGTTCTTGTCTTTTATATTATCAAACATAAGTCGAAGAATATCTGCATGCCCCTCTCTTGCGGCAACATAAACTGGGGTCTCCCTATCAGAGTTGTGGTAGTATACTAGAGAAGGGTTTCTTTTTAAAATGGATTCGACATAGTCCACATTTCCGAACTTGGATACAAGGTGAAGAACTGTGTTGTTGCTTGCATTTGACCTACCAAGTAGGCTATTGATATGGTTCTCCAAAGACTCTTCTGCTACAATACTTTTTAAAACCTTATTCTGAATTTTTAGTTCTGTGAAAAAATATATATTTGTCAGAAACTATAATATGACAATTTGTTGATACATAAAAAATAGTTTGAAAACCATGAATTGGCCTAACTTATTTGAGCAACGACATAAATGGTTAATCACGTAAAAGTAACACAAGCTATGGGTAGTATTTATTAAAGTTATTTTAAATAAAATAAATGATCAAGGATATAAAAGTTTATCTGTTTGAAACTATAACAAAGAGTAAGAAAGGCATGGAAGGAGTTTGGTCTTGTATTCACTTTTGGTTGGAACTCGAGTAAATATATTAGAATTTAATTATAGTTAAACAAATTAGCTATATTAATTAACTATTTTTAACTATCTAACTGCACCAATTGCCGAATGCATCTGTACAGTATTCTAATATTGCCCCCCAAGTAAAAAGAAGGTATCAATGGGAAGCTTAGATCAGATATAGACAGCTGTAATGTCTCGATCTTATCGAGCAACTATACAATAGAATAATACTGTCACACACACAAAATTGGCAATGAAAACAACACAAAATTTGAATGGTTCGGACAAGACACTCTCCGTCCACTAGGTTTCTCTTTATTAGCTCAGACACACACAAGATTAAAATTATATCATAGAGTATAAATTATATCATGTATATGTTTCTGTCTTAGATAAATAAAACATATACATAAGTCTAATTAAAACAAGCCCAGAGACATCACCAAGCCATACAATATCCCATTTGAAGCCTTTGCAAAATCACAATTGCCACCCAAACAAACCCTGTACTAGTAACTGCAGTAAACAAGTTTTTCAATCCTCTAGTATCCATAACCAAACAAAAACTTCAGTCACATCTCCCTAGCAACCCCTCTCATCAAGTACCAGAGAGACTAGTTGAAGCTCCCTCGAGCTCCAACTTAGTCGTGACATAACCTACCCATGACCAATCCTCTTTCTCAACTATTTTGGAGTCTCCACCGCATCTGGAGATACATCAAGGACCACCAACACTATCCAAAATTAGCAAACCATTTCCAAAAAAGAAAGTTTAGTCTTAGTCTTCAATTATTTGTAATTGTGCTCGTAACAAGCTCCGTGCTCCCAATGTCACAGAATCTCATGAATGGCTTACACTTTTGGACTCGTTAAGCTAATACCCCTCCTCCAGAATGCACGTTTGCAAATTAAACTATTTCAGCACTAGATTTAGCGAACCAAACTTTTCATGTTTAATCGGGACGGTTACTCCCTCAGCAGGTAACTCAACCATGTATAACGACCCTATCTTCATACCATGAGGAATCACTAGCTCCTTGTTCATCCAGTTGACAAACAAAAACTAACTTTCTTTTCAGACCTGGAATCACCCTCAAATTCTTCTAGTTCCCTATAGTTTTCTATATGAGTCGTCGGCTCATTCTTCGGTCCGAGCCCTGGGTTCCTCCCACTACTTGGGAGCTTACGGTTTCATGTTCTATTTCACTCCCCGATGGGGTTCTTTTCACCCTTTCCTCACGGTACTACTTCACCATCGGTCATCCAGGAGTATTTAGCCTTGCAAAGTGGTCCTTGCTAATTCACACGGGATTCCACGGGCCCCATGCTCCTCGGGTCAACCGTTATTTTTAAGGCCTATTTCTTTTTTATCCAGAAATGATGAATTGAGCTCGTATAGGCATTTTAGACACTGCTATTGAAATAGCCCTTCATATTTTCTGTTATTCCACCCATTTCATAAAATATTCGACTTGGTTCAACAACAGCTACCCAGTATTCGGGAGAGCCTTTACCTGGACCCATACGTGTTTCTGTGGGCCTTACCGTAACTGGTTTTATGTAAAGTAAGTAAATCAATATCCTGTTGGTAATTTCGAGTCGTTCTCACAAGTTGGTGAATATGGAATGACCTAAGTTAACAAGTTTGTCAAGTTGGTTTAGTTTCATAATTGTAATATGATTGTTATGGTAATGTCTTGGTCACCAAGTTAGGGTGAGATTGTAAATATAGGGTTTGATTAGAGGCTTTAGACGTGTGATCAATAGAGAATTATTGTAACAAGTTTTTAAGTCAGTTTTCTCTTGATATAATAAAGTATTTGATCCATCCCATGCCTTGAAGTGGTATAGAGCTTGGTGTAACCGTGGCCCAAGCTCGAGGTACCCAGGTGTAACATTCGTTACTTTTAAAACTCGAAAACCCGACCCATTTTGAAGTTTCGATTTGTTTATTATATTTATGTGTGTGTGTGTATGTGTATCGAGTTCGTTTCATGCATTTATGTGACCTTCATCATTAACATAATATTTACGTAGATTTACTTCTATCATTCGTTCCTTTTCTTGTTCATTTTGTTCAACTAACGAAACCTCGGGATTTAAAGTTCTTAATTAAACGATCTTCAAACTTTACGGGTTATCGCAAAAATTATCCAAGAATGTTAACTTGTATTTCATTGCAAAGGCATTTCAAAGTTTAGGGTGCAATTCGTAAATATATTTAAACAATGTTAATTCTGCTTTTTGAAGGAACTTGAAATATCAGGGACAGAAAGTGTAAATATTGATTTAAATTAATTATATTAAAACAACTCAGCCGTCCCCTACCTGTTGACCTTGTTTTCACGGCAAGATTTTCCAGCGAGCTCCGGCGGCCGTAGACCATATTCCGGCAACCTTATTACACCCTAAAACGCTCGTATTAATGCAATTAAAAGCTTGTAAAGTCTTTAGTCGTTAACGACAAACCATAATGATAGTGCATAACTCACAAACGACGACTAATGGTGGTTAATTCAATCCGTAACCCACCGTAAATAATCATGAAACGCAATATTAATCACTAACGTTTCAATTAAATCTATATTTAGGTCGCAGACCTTAATCTAAACTCGCCTGCAACCGTGGTTAACCATCAAACGGCAACGTTATTCTATGCATTTTGATCATCTACCTCTGCTAATCAAAATCCCCAACATAATTTAAGCAAGCATAGAACCAAATTATTGAATTGGAATTCTAGGGTTTGAAGGAATAACGTTGAACTGGTGTTATTATATTTATTTTTCTGTTTTGATATCTAACCAAGGGTTAGGTTGTAATAAGAAGTGTAGTTTTTGTAGGAAGAATAAAAAGTAATCTTATCCATTGATTTTGAACATGGAGGATTGAGATTAGTTTAAGGGGAAATCAAGTGTAAAGAAGAGGGAGGGCATAAAAGTAATAACAAATTTGTTGACTTTCTCTCTCCACATGCAACGCACATGCCAAATTCCCTCATAATTTTAAAACGTCCATAACTTTTTATTACGACGTTTTTATTGAAAAATAAATTCACCATAATAACGAGTGTCTTTTATCTTTTATATGAGTACCATATTATAATATAAACATTTTTAAAAAATTAGTGGGTTTTTTACAAATTGTGTGTTTACCAAATTGTGTTTTACAAAATTGTGTTATACAATAGTATTTTTCATTGTGTTTTTTCTATTGTGTTTTTACATTGTGTAATACAATTGTGTTTTTATCATTGTGTTTTTCTTTCATAGTGTTTTTTTCCATTGTGTTTTTCATAGTGTTTTCCACTGTGTTTTTTCAAACTTTTTCGGCATTGTGGTGGCGGTGGGTGACGGTTGTGGTGGCGGTGGAGTGGTGGTGGTTGTAGGAGATGCGTGAAGATGTAATTTGGTTTTATGTAAGTGGGTTTTTGAAATTAGTTTAAGTAGGTTTTGAGATTAAAGTAAGTGGGTTTTGATATTAAAGTGTTAGACTAAAATACCCTCCTTCCTAGCCTTCTTAGGAAAATCAAACTTCTTATTTGAATCTAACCCATCTAACCAAATAAACAATCTGGTCCATCTGGTTACCACCCTTGTATATGAGCCAAAGGACCCGGGTTTGAACCCGGGTCATTGCATTTATTTTTTTGGTGATTTTTTTTACCTTTTTCTTTATTATATATAAATCAAATAAATTATCATAAATTATTATAAATCAATTAAAATCATTTTAACTCGAATAAAATTATCTATAAATCAAATTTTGCCATCTTCATCTAAAAAGCCCAATTTTCATATTTGTTAAAGATGTCGTGTCAATCGTTACGGTGTTATTATTTTTACCAATTCGTTATTACTTTATATATGCTAATGTAATCGTTTTCAAGGTAAAAAAATAACCCGATAACTTCGATGTCCATAATATTAAATGTCCCATATTAATAATAAATCACTAATTAAATAATTTTAAAATAATAATATAAAACGTTAAATTTCCGTTAAGACTTAAAAAGAATATTATATTATAAAATGCTTTATCATAATAAAATAACATTAAAATAATGCAATATTACGTTAACCAAATTATTTAACTCTTACAATCCCGTTAGTTAGATTTTATTTTTTGTTTTAATTATGGTTCGAGAAGTTCAATCGTTTCGGGTTCTTTAACACATTTTCGGTTGCTTCGGTTTCGTTATCATGCTTTCAGGTCTTATTACATGTTTATTTTCGATTTCGAGGTGAGTTTCTCACCCCCCCACACCCTTTTTAAGGATCTTTATTACTTTTGGAGGTAGAATATGTATCCTACAAACTTCAAGTATTTACAATTTCGCTTACAAACTACAATTCGTTATATGGACTTGTGTGTTACTTGCTTACTTGCTTCAATTTCAGTTTCAAGTGGTAATTTCGATAAGTATGATCATACGCCCCCCCCCCCCCCCCTTTGCACTCAGGACCATTGTTTCGAGTGGAAAAGGGACCTCATTATCCGAGTACGTTGGTTTTTTCCAACTGGAAAGGACCTTCGTTTATTCTTTATACTTAAGACCTTGATTCGAGTGTAAAGAACCCTTATATGCGTTTTTCACAAGTTTCATGGAATTGTATGGTTTTTATATATTTATATAAAACTGTGTAAACTCACCAACTATTCATATATTTGACATTATTTTATACATATGTTACAGGTACAAACATTAGAGGATAATACTTAGAGAAGACACTAGACTTAGGTTATTCAAACAAACTGAAAAACTGTATAGTAGTATTATTGTAATTCGTTGTTACAAACTTGTGTATATGATTTTTAAATCAATTAATGATAATATTGTCATTTAATAGTGTCACATGTGTTTTAAACAATCTGTACGTCACACTCGGGTGTTGCTGCTTTAGCCGGGGTGTTACATCGAGATTGATATCAAGATTCAGCTGCCGCATTGAAGCATGTCGCCGTCGTGAGGAGATCTAGCGTAGATCATGTTTAACACGGAGAGATATGTATAGTGAGATATAACTGACCAAGAAGGCATGCAAAATGTCAGTCATAACCAGTTCTCCAATGGCTAAGTGACTCAAAGAACCTTTGAATTGTGTATGCATGGCAGTGATACAATCCAAGGAAAAAGACGTTTCTGCTGAGTTTGTTCAAGAAAATTATCTTGTCATTTAAAGTTTATTAAATGTTTTTAGAGTCAATCAATGTTTCATTATCAAATCGCTGGCGTATTTTTCCGCCACATTTCAAGAAATTACGTTAAGCAGCAACAAAAGGAATTTGAGTTATTTATGGAGTTAGACGCTCACTATATGCAGAAGGCTCATTTTTATTAAAATCCTTTTTAATCATATGAAAAAATGTTTTGTAAATAAAATACTCGGGTATTAAATTCCTGGGTAAGTTTTTAATATAAATTAATATTTTAGTAAACAAAAAACTTCCTCTAAAATAAACCCGCAACTCTGATATATTTTCAAAATAGGTACCAATAAGTGTCATACTTCTAGGCCCTAATATCGGGGTGTGAAGGTTGGTATCTGAGCCATCGGTTTCAGCGAATTAGGTACTTGATTGAAAGTATCTAGGCTTTACCACTATTACGGATATGTTCTAACCATACGGAAAACATAAGAAAATATCCCTATCCATAATCTAAATATACTCAGATGTCCGATCGCAATAGTCATTTTAGTCGAGAAAAATCAGTTCATTTTCCACCTGGTAAAGGAAAAGGCTGGATAGGGACAATACGATTCCCTATTGTCATGTCAAGTGACGAGCACTCACTTCAAACAACAAAGGAGAAAAATTGTTACTCAGACAACACTGATTTTTAAACCCCACCAGCCCCAGTCATTCTAAGACATAACACAAATAAAGCAGGACCGAGTAGGTCTAAGGAACCAGTTATGCCAACAGGAGGATAAATGAATCTATGGATGTACCCACAGGAGTATTTTTATTTCCAAACAATTCAAGATCCCTACTTTTCCCCGCATCCATGGTGAATATATTCCCATGAATTTCTCGGTATCCAAGAACATAAGATAGCATTCAGGAATATCCAATTCATTATGAATTTTCAACTTCCAGAATAGCTAAGACCGTACTCAAGATGGAACAAGAAGAATAAAGGAAGGAAAATAAGAATTAGGAATGAGAGATTCCTGAGAGATGTGATAAGATCAATAGCTGATATTTTTCGCTAGAATAAGTAACAATAAGAATCTTAATAGTTGTAAACAATATAGCTGTAGTAATTTTGTGCACTCTTGTAACTACGGCATAATTAAGTAAAATATATTTTTTAATTTCCTAAAATATTAAACTTATCTTTAATAATATATGTCAAGAAAAGAAAGTGCAAAATCTCAAAGAAATTCTTCTAGCAAATCTAGATGTGAGAGAAATACTAGTAAAAAGGCTAAAGGAAATTCCAGGCTAGTAAGTAGGTGGATTCCAAAAGATGATTAACGAAGCAACGACTCCAATTATTGATGCACTCAAGAATACCTCCAACAAAAGAAGCATGAGTAAGTCCATTCCTTCAAGAAAGAATGAAAGTTTGAATAGTCCTATGGCTAATAGTAACTTAAGAACTGAAACTCGAAAATCAAGATATCCAAAAACTGATACGGTAATGATGGGATATAGGAATTTCGCCCCATACGATTATCCTAACATTATTCCTAAGTCAATAGAATTAGAAAAGAAAAGGGAAAATCATAAAGAAATTCCACCAAAGATGTGACAGAATCGTTAAAATGTTTCATAGACAAATAGATCCTTTGTAGTTGTATTGTTTGTTTCAGTGACGTTCTATTATTAGAAGTCTCTCATACTAAATCAATTTTCCTTTCAAATACAGAATATCAGACCTAAACAATCATGCAAATAATGATGACGCTTTTAGTCAAAGAAGTAACAGGAATATATCGGAACTTGCACAGGAGATTCCTGAGAAGTAACTGGTCAAAATGCAAGAGAAGATTAATAACGCAATAACCCCTCTCATCAAAAGAAAAAACCAGCATTCAAACAAATTTGTTAGAACGCAACCATACCATAATCCTTCTCATCATAATGAGAGTGTTCGTAGTTCCAAAGCTGATAGCAATTTTAACCATAATTTCAAAAACAAATCGAAAATCCAAGACTGTAGTTTACAAGACTTGAAAGCCTATGGACCAAATGAATTCTACGGCGACAAAGGTGACATATCAGCTCTACGATGGATGGAAGAGATCGAGTCCATCGTTATCATAGTTAATGTACTAAACCCGAAAAGATTTAGTACACTTCTAAAAATTTAAAGGCGAAGTTCTAGAGTGGTGGAACACTATAATCATGTCAAAAGGTAGAGAAACCTTATATCAGTTGAAGTGGGAATCATTCAAATAACTTGTATTACGAAAGTTTGTCCCAAACATGAATCTGATCTTATTCAAACCAAGTTTTTGAACCGTAAGGTGGTTGGCACTAACCTCAGGGAATACAATACTAAGTTCCAAGAGTATTGCAGGTTAGTACCACACTTGGTAACACCTGAATCCAACAAATTAACCCGTTACATTTTGGGGATTACCTCGGGAGATTAGAGACATGGTAAGTTCTCATTTACCACAAACCGCCGATTCAGCCACATAATTGGCCGGTTACTCATGAATGGCATCATTAGTAATAGGGTTGTCACTTTTACCCGAAATCGGAAAGCCAACCCGAAAAAACCCGAACCTGAACCGAAGTAATTCAGGTTGGTTCTCGGGTTTGACTTATAAGTTTTGGGTCAACCCGAATAAACTTTTAGTTTTGAAATTAAATATATTTTTAGCTATAATAGGCTAAGTCTTAGCCACTAAAGTTATCAGAATCTAGCTCTAATCGACTGTTGTCATTCTAACTATTATGGATCGATTGCTTATTATTAATTTATGTTTTTCGTTTATTACTAATAGCAACCGTAATGGAATAACCAAATCACGCCCGATTGAATATGATTAAGGTTCGAGTTAGTTTTACTCTTCTTTTGAATTGTTTTATCAAGTTATATTAGTTCATTATTTGATTATTTGTGTTATTAGCAAAGAAGAATATTTTGTTTTAATTTTAGCACTGTAGTTTTGTTAATTTGTTTTGTTTTTTTTCCTAGGATACTCGAAACCCGATTAACCCAACCCATAAAAACCCGAACCCGAATTACCCGAACTCAAAAAAACCCATGAGAGATTTGGGTTGGGTTTCGGGTCAAGATTCAAAACTATAAACCAGAAGAACCCGACCCTAAAAACCCGAAACCCGAAAAACGAACCCGAAGAACACCCCTAATTAGAAACAAAAAGGAAGATAAAAATAGCGAGGGAAAAGAAAACAAAGAAGATCAAGGAAAAGAAAGAAGGATCAATTAAATTTATGAGACCAATTTGTCAGAACTGTAGCAGAAGACATCGTGGGAAATGTTTGAGACCAACCAACATTCCCAAAATTAATTCATTGGTCACATGTACATTCTGCAAGAAAGTCGGTGATTTGAATATGACAACATAAGGAAAGCAGTTGTATGCTTCATCTGTGGAGATAAACAGCATTTTAGCACATAGTGTCCGAAAACAAACATGACAAACAACGCAGGTGGAAGCGGCTCAAAGAAAGAAAATACCAGAGTATTTATGTTAAACACACAAGATCCATCTGGAAATCAAGAATAGGAGAATACAAGAGTGTGCCAAACGAATATCCAAAATTCTAAGGCATTAGAAATAACTAGTAGTTTAGTTAACTCTTATAAATTGTTTGTAAACTCGTTTTGAGACGAGAAGTTTTGTAAACCGTAAAGGATATTTAAATCCCTAATATATAAAGAAAATTAGCATATAGATCGTGTCTTTATATAAAAATCCTTATATTCATTTAAGAGAAAAATAGATAGTAGATCTCAATTCTGGCCGGTATACAGAAATATAAAAGAGTATGTGTTTGATTATTACATATCATCTAAAAAGATGAAAAGAAAGGAAAATCGAACATCATAAAGTAATACCAATTAAAACATTATAAAGTATAAAATATATTTTTGTTAAATAGAGATCAGTGAAAAACGGTTATATGAACTTAGAAAAGTTTTCTAAGTTCAAGAGAATATTAACTGATAGAAGTAGGAAGAAATCTGTCGAGATTCATCAACACGAGAATATCATAACTCACGTATGAATATTTGAAAGGTTAACTAGGATGAATAAGTTGAAAGGAATCAATAGACCAAATCCAACGCACAAACTAGTTAACACCGGTAAATATTTAGAACACAGAAAGTAAGGTAAATAGTTAAACATAATTGGCTACTATGCTTAGCAATTTACAATTATTCATAATGTTCTAAACTATTAACTGACTACATAAGTTAAGGGTGTAGAGTTAACAACAATTGTGGAATTCCAAACCATAAAACGTAAAGAAGACAAACTCTGAAAACAGATAAGTCAGTCAATCAATCAATCAATCATACCTAGTGGAAAATCCCACCAATAGCAAAGCTATAAGTCGGGTCTGGATAGGGTGGGATGTAGGCACACCATACCTCTATCCAATAGTATAGAGAGGTGGCTTCCAGAGAGACCCTCCGCTCTATAAAAACATATGTATGTGAGAATATAAAAGGCAATCAAAGTTCATAGTAATATAGTTAATAATACCATTTAGTGATAATAATGATAATAGTATATAGATATATTGATATAATAAGAATAGCATACAAAAAAAGAGACTACATAATATATGAGAAGAAAATAACATAATGGCGTGTGACCAGAATAAGGTAAAGTGAAGCCCCTAAGGTATTACTTTCTCCTAAAAGTCATTAACATTAATTCTACGTCTCCAGGAATTCCTATCAACAACCATGTCCTCAGAGATGTTTAGTTCTAGCAAATCATACCTAAACCTCTCATCCCAAGTCAATTTAGGTCAGCCTCTACCCCTCCTGCCCTATATAGTAATGTTTCTATGGATCTAACAGGATTCTTTGTTTGCCTTCTCTTCACATGTCTAAACCATCTCAATCTCCACTCTCTTATTTAGTCAACAAGCAACATGTAAAACGAGGAAAATGAGATTTGGTACCCGTTGCGCTATGCGACGGTTGAGACTGTTGTCCCTTACTCTACACAAGGAACTAGGAAAAAACTGAGATTGGACGGTGTCAAGGAACGCGATGTAGCCACCATGACAATGTAGCACGTGTTGAGCCACATGTCGATGAGTTAGTGACTCGTGGCAAGCCTAAGGATGACGAAGCAAACCTAGTGGGCGGCGTCGCGCTATGCGACGGCCAGCCTTCTTATCCGTCGCAAGACGCGGCGGATTAATATAATTAGAGGCGGCTAAATGCTCCGTCGCACTACGCGGCGTAGTCGGAAATTTTCTTGTAAAAGAGGGAGCACGGATCTTCAACCATCACATCAAACAAACCTTTCTCCACACACACTTTACTTTGTAATCCGTGTCAATGAGCCCCAGCTCTGAAGTTCCGACTGTTCATTCCCCGACACACGATATTGAAAGAAGTGTTGCTCGATCAACCTTTGCTTTATACTCCAAGTACCCGTGATAAGGTAGGGTTCCGCCAAAGTTATTTTACTATATGGATTAGACCCTAGTCGAGGCTATAGCCTAAACCTTGAACAATTCTAAGACGTAGCTTTTCATATACAAAGGCTATAATCAAACTAATCTTTCTTCATGATTAAGATACATAAAGTTTTACATATAAGGGTTATAGTCAAATTGGGCTATCTTCTTGAAAAAGAAACATAAAACGGACATTCTTTGTGAAGAATAAACGTAGCATATAATTAATAAATATGTAGGAAGACTACAGGTCTAAATGTTTATTCAAATGATTATCAAGTTTTAAAGCTATACAATTTAAACTAAAGGTCTAAAGTCAAGACATTCACAAAAGTTGTTCTCGTACTATAGGTTCGAGATTACACACAAACAAAAATCAATGCAGAAAATTGATCACAACAAAGGTGAGTACGTTCAACCTATTCATACTCGATAAGATAAACGGGTTGTTTATCTTAAAGAATCAGTCAAACGTTTATAAGAGATTACGTGATCTCTAGCATACAAGATAGAAAATAAAAGCAACTCAAACCAATTATACATGTGTCCAGCTACAAACATAGCTGGCCAAACAAGCATGCTAAATGTCAGTGATAACCAATTCTCCAACGGGTTATGTGGCTCAGGGGACCTAATTTGAATTGTTTGTGTATGGCAGTGATACAATTCCATGTATAAAAGACGTTCCTTCTGAGTTTGTTCAAGAAAACTATCTTACCATTTAAAGATTTATTAAAAGTTTAACATCAACGTTTCACCAACATATCGATCACGTATTTTTCCCCCACATTCAAAGAAATTAAGTTAATCAGCAGCAACAAGGAATTTGAGTCATTTTGGAGTTAGACGCTCACGATATGAAGATGGCTCATCTTTATTAAAATCCTTTTTATGCATATGAAACAATGTTGTGTAATTAAAATACTCGGGTATTTAATTCCCGAGTAAGTTTTTAATATAATTTAATTTTTTATTAAACAAGAACTTTCGCTAAAATAAACCCGAAAATCTGATATATTTTCAAAACAGATATCAATTGGTACCGTACTAGCATAAGAAAGAAAGAATAGCTAGAAAAGACCGAAGCTGTAACAGACTAAGGGGGTGTTTGGTAGAGAGATTTGAGGGTGGAGAATTAGGTTTCTCTTGTTTGGGAGAATTAGGCGGAGAATTGGGCGGAGAATTGGTTTTCTCTGAGAATTGGGTGTAGGCAAAATGTAGAGAAATCCAATTCTCTCCATTTGGAAGAGAAATGGAATTCTCTCTGCTTCTAAATCGCGTCTCTGCTCTACTCCGTTCGCGTATGATGATGATGATGCTCCGACCGGCGATGGTGATGATGATGCCGACGTCCGGCACGGCGGCCGACGCCGCAGCCACGTCCGTTCGCGTCTCTGAGCCAAAACGAAACCCTAAATCGCGAGGCGGTGTTGCGAGGCGGAACCCTAAATCGCGGTGTTGATGTTGCGCGGCGATGATGATGACGCTCTACTCCGTTCGCGGTGTTGCGACGCGTCTCTGAGCCACCATTTCTCCACCATGATGATGCCGAGGCGGAACCCTAATCACGTCTCTGCTCCCGTTTCTCCACCCATTTCTCTATTGTACCAAACAAAGGAAATGATTGTCAATTCTCCACCCATTTCTATTTCTCTCCAATTCCATTTCTCTCCCATTTCTATTTCCATTTCTTCCCATTCTTTTTCTCTGTACCAAACACCCCCTAAATGTCTTGAATGAAAGATCGAAGAACTCGCCGGTGACACGAACTTGAAGACCGAGAAAAAGACCGGGCCAGTAACTTAGTTCTTGTGTTAGACCGAGAAGACTGTTAACTGGAGAAGACGAACCAAAGCTGTGACTGGCCAAACGGCGTGATCGGGACCGTACCAATTCTTCCTGCTGGGAAGAAAGGCCGACGTTGGATCTTAGCCAGACGAAAGTTAAGACCGAAATTGTGAACCAAAGACCGACACCGAATGGGTAATTCACAATAGACCATTTAAAAAGAAAGACCGAACAATTGACCGAGGTGAAGTTCGGGTGTTCGTGAAAGGCCAAAATTGGGTGGTGATGAAAGTGATTCGGTTGTTGCAGTTTGTGAATGGCGTAAAAACCGATTAAGGGGGTGATTGTTGGGATAATCTGTTTGTTTATGTGTTAGCATGTCGGATCTGAATCGGGTCAGCAAGAAAATGAATTACCCAGGTTAGTTTAGTGGGTTTGTACATTGAAGATTTAGTCTGCATTTGACTGAATTCAGTGGAGAAAATGGACGTTGGAGAAGTTGTTGAAATAATAGAGATTACGTTGATTGTTTCCTTTTGCAAATATTTGTTTTGTTCTTTATGAATAGGATCAGTAGCTAGTACCCCCTTTTTTAATCGAATACACCAAGCTTTCTCTTTATTCTTTCTGCAACATATATTTGCATATATACAAACAGTTCATGAGTTCGTATTTTGGGGCCTAAACAAACAGGCAACACGGGAAATGTATGAACCACGCTCACAAATCTTCCTTATCCAGTCCGCCATCCAACTTTTACCTTACAAAAGACCGACTCAATAACTTGGCACCATAGACTCGGGCATCCGCACAACAAATTTTTTAGCATTTATCTACTCTTGCTTCTTTCAATTCTAATCCACAAAATTCCTACTCCGAAATTAACTCAGTGCCCTCACTAAATTCATCATTCTCAAACTCCACCTCCACTTCTCATTCCATGCAAAATATTCACGTATCCCACTCACTTCCGAACTCTATTAATTGATCTACTTCAAGTCAATCCATTCCTCTCACTAAACCTTCTACTCGTCCAAACCCAAAACCAAAATCCTGATATAATAACTCCGATTTTCTTCTATATACCAACACTTTCTCTACTCCAACCGACCCTCCAACCATATCTCATGCCCTTAAACACCCTTCATGGAGCAATGCCATGCAAGCTGAATTCAACGCTGTTGAATGTAACCATACCTGGACACTAGTTACTTCTACTCTTTCACCTAACCTTGTTGGATCCAAATGGGTATTTCTCACAAGGTACAAACCTAATGTTTTCATTGATCATCTCAAGCTTGACTTGTCGCGAATGGCTTTACTCAACATCCCGGATTGATTACATTGAAACCTTTAGTCTGGTTTTGAAACCAGCCACTCTTCGCCTTGTTCTCTCTATCACGTTATTTCATGGTTGGTCACTTCGCCAACTAGATATCAACAATGCTTTTCTTAAAGGGACGTTTCATGAAGACATTTTTATGTCTCAACCTCCCAGCTTGTCAATCCTTTCTTTTTCCTAATCATGTTTGTAAACTAAATAAAGCCATTTACGGTCTGAAACCAGCCTCTAGAGCTTGGTACGATAAACTCAAAAAATATTTACTCTCACATGGGTTCAAACCTACTATTCCGGGCCTCTCTTTATTCACTCTAACCATCGCCACATCACCTATGCTCATCCTTGTATATGTATATGACATTATCATCACCGATGCCTCTCCCACTCTCAAAAATCGATTCATTCATTTCCTCTCCACCAATTTCCCACTTAAAGATCTTGGTGATCTCTCATATTTCCTTGGTATCGAAGTTATTCCCTATCCACATGGTTTACTTCTTTCTCAAAAGAAATACATCACCGACATTATCCATAAAGCCAAAATGAGTTCGGAACCGCTTACATTGTTGGGTTCTTAGGCCTTGTTTGTCCCGGTTTATTTTTTGAAGTCAAAGAGGAGATGGATGCTGGCGGTGGGCCCAAGTTCAGCTAGCCAGTTTAGATTTCTTGTTTAATAAAATACAAACACTAGATTTATATATATATATATATGTATGTATGTATATGTAGGATTAGGTTCATTTCAGAAGTGTTTCTTATTGCGAGAAGCGCGAGAAGAGATTCTAACCAATCACATAATTTCTTTTTTATATTTTGTTTATTTATATGCAAGGGTATATTAGTGAAACATAAAGTATTTTATTTTGTAACTCATAGTCATTAATGGTTTAATAATTAATGATAAGTTACTAGCAAATGGTAAGTTACAAACTGTTATTATTACTTTTTTATTTCATATAAAATTTGAACCATTGTAATCTATTTGATCTAAAATCATTTTATTCTGTAAATGACTAATTAATGTTATTATTATTATTATTTTATAAGTAATGTAGATGTAGCTACGTAATGTGTTGTAAGCGCACTTTAAAATGTTGTGTAGTTATAATTAGTGTAGTGTGGTGTAGACATATCTAATGTAGTGTATGCACACTTTTAATGTTGTGTAGTCATAACTAATGTAGCGTTGACATATCTAATGTAGTGTAGACAAAACTAATTTTGTGTAGGTAAACTAACATCCTACATATCATAAAACATATCCTACACATTAAGCAACACATCTTACACGTCATACAACATATCCTACAAATAAACCTATTTACATCTTATTTACAGTTTATCAACAAACAAATCTACATCTTTTTTTATTTTATTTTTAATTTCAAAATTTTTATATAAATTATGCATACACACTTCAAAATACCACCTAGACAATACATAAATGAACCAACACACAATAAAAAAATTTACACATACACAATTCAAAGTATCACCTACACAATACATATATGAACCTACACATTACTTAAATGAACCTACACGTGATAAAAGATACACATACATAATTCAAAAAAACCACATATACAGTACATATATGAACCTACAAAGTACATAAATGAGCCTACACATGATAAAAATTAGAACTACACTATTCAAAATACCACCTACATGGTGCATATATGAACTCACATATTACATAAATGAACCTACACGATAATAATTACACTTACACAATTCAAAATACCACAAATACAATAAATGTATGAACTTACATAGTGCATAAATGAACCTACACACGGAAAAAATGCGCATACACAATTTGAAATACCACATACACTAACAAAATAAATAATGTAACTTTTAACATAATCATTTTTAAATTATGAATTTAATTAGTAAATTAATTAACCGTGAAACTAATTAATTCCTAAATAATGTAACTTTAACATATTATTGGTCAACATTTTTATGAACATTGAAGAACGTGTTAGCTTGTATAAACTAGAAAACGTATGGTGAAACCCACAAATTTATTTGGTAATAAAAAGTTTGGTAATATAGATTATATGATTTTTTTTGCAGGTTGTGAGAACTTCTCTTCTTGCAAGCTTAAATTATTAGAATATTTTATTTGAGAGATGATGTAGTTAAAATTTAGGAATGTAAGAATGAAATGTAAGTTAGAAATGTGGCTTCTACAAAGCAAAATACCAACATACCCTTTTTGTTTTGAAACTCCATTAATTTCCATTAAAATGTTGAAACTCATAATTACACTATTACCATTTTGATTGTAGACCATATATCAATCATCATCAATGATTATGATTAACTTCTCGCACTTCTTGCTATAAAATCACTTCTCGCAAGATCCATCCTCTGTATATGTATGTATATATATACATATAAGATTGTTATGTACTTATAATCGTTGTCACTCAATAAAAAAAATACCTAGTTGCCACCCATGGACGTAGGTCAGTTTACACAAAAGCACATTAAACCCTCGTGTTCATTTATTGCTTTCGCATACTTGTGTTCAGTTCGTGCATGTTAATCCTAACAAGTGGTATCAGAGCTTTGACTCGGGATCACACAAAGAAACATATTGAACCAGTTCTGATCGTCATTGTCGCACCATAATCGGTTTTAGGGTTACATCGATATATAATTAACTGACGTCACCTGAATTTTGTTATTGTCGCTCTTCGACAATTTGAGATCTTTGGTTTCTATTGAAAGCAATTAGCATCGCACACTACAAATAAAATGCCATTTAGTGGCACACACTTTTTATGACACTTAGATTTTGTGTCACTATTTTAGGTTTTAGTGGCACTTTGCATATGCCGCATTTGCTTAGCGCACACTTTTAGTGGCATTTACCATTCATGCCACTAAATTTATGTTTTAATGGCACTTTATGTATGCCACATTTGAATGGCATGCACTTTTAGTAGCATTTAGTATATGTGTCATTAAAATTTTGGTACTTAACTACACGATGTGTACTCCATATTTTATTGGCAACATTTATAGTGGCATATAGCATTTTTGTCAATTAAATCTAGGTTTTTAAGGTCACTTTGTGTGTGCCATATTTACTTAACACATTTTTAACAGTGTTGAGCTTTAATGTCACTAATTATTAATTTGCTGTTAAAAAATGAGGCTAATCACAACAATATGTGATCAGACGACGTTAATTTATGTCAAATAATGGTCAATGGGTGTGATCATATTCAAATATGGTCAATAATGACGTAGAGGTACTATTGGACCAGATACCAATAAGTGTTAACTTAAATTCTAGAGGGATTGGCATCCCTTTAGTTTGTGTCATTGATGTGTTGCAAAAGTCTTTAGATAATATTTTTAGAGTTTTATAAAAAGATGGGGTATTTATCTATCATCATAACGATCAATGAAACAAAGTCTTTTTAAATCAATTGATGGTTAATCACAAAATAGCTATGTTTCAGTAAATAATAAAATATTATTAAAAAATAAATCAATTTTTATATTAATTTCTGTATCAAAAATCGATTAATATTTTAATTTCCCTCCACAATTTGAATCGTTAATACCCCTTCCCTCCCAACCAAAATATCATATTGCCGCCAACTCTTGCCGCTTCTGCAATTAACTGTTTGGAGGGTTTCATGGTCTAGCGGCGGGAATGAGATTGGGAACCGAACCATCAACTGGGGGAGGCGATTGGATGGTTTTCCGATGTGTGCGGTAGACAAACAGAGGTAGATAATTGAAATAGAATAGCAGGGGATGCTATTTACTATGAATTTAGAGCTTCGAAGATGAAGCTATGTTTTGTTTATCTGCAGATTTTTACAGACTTGACGAAGATCGCTCGACTAGCATCAACTGGGGGATGATGAATTGCTTTTGTGTTTAGTTCTAGTTTAAATGGAATTATATTACCAAAATGAACTATGGAAGGTTTAGTGTTTATCTGATGTTTGTTGTTAGCTAGTGATTATTCTATTGCCATGAGACATATTGCTACTTAAGTTAGACTTTTAAGAGTCTGAGGGTGGATTGAGTGGGTTCAACAATATTTTTATTATTGAATTTGTTGTCATAACCTGTGTATTATTATATCTCAAGTGTTATTTGGTAAGTTAGTTATGTGGGTCATCAACTGTCACCTATTCTAAACATCAATGATCATATTTGGTTAGTGATCTTGTCGGTGAGGATGATGATGATAAAGATGGAAGAACGTACCTGAAAATATTTCAGAAAAAAAAATTCTTGCAATTGCTGAGGTTATGGTGCAATAAAGATGTGGTGATAATTTCTAGACAATTTATTTATTACTAGTATTTGCTACTTAGAGGTTTCTATTAGCTAAATCGTTTATATTAATGTGTATTTGGAAGCCTTGTTTGCGGGCTAAGGAAACATGCATGCTCAAAAAAAACGCACACAACCAGCCCAAAAAGTTTTGCAAGAATTCATGCTGAGTTGGTAATATGCCTTTATTTTGATACCGATCTGTAGTTCTGTACTTTTTACTATTCAAGATGCTGCTTATTTTTTTTAATAATATATCTTACCATGAATATTGAATACAGAGAAATGAAGACACAAACATAACCAAAATATTTGAGCGTACACGTAAGAGGACCAACGAGCATGGATGTCTTGATACATATGCTGATAGTGCAGGGAAAATTGTAAGTTCTTTTTTTTTTCATGAAGCATATTATACATCTGATTAAAACATAATATATATATATATATAAACCTAGTGATTACGTTAATTAATAAAATACACGGTTAGTTAAAGAATATAGAAATTGAAGATTCCATTTAGAAATCTAAATATTTTCAGTAAGTGGTTAAATAATAGAATTAAACAAATGGTTTAAAAAGATAGGGTAAAAGTTGGCTGTTCAGGTGGACTGAACTCAGTGAACCGGACTACTAAGAAGAAAATAAGCTTGAATTGCAAGGTCTTTTGGACTCAAATATGCTTTTTTTTTCATTTGTTTTTCTGTTAACCGATTAAATCTGGGCTTTAGAAAGAAGCAAACTGTTGTGATCAAAACTGTTGAGAATTACCTATGATCACAACTGTTATAAATAGAACAGCCAAATGGATAGCTGAGAATGCTTGTCAACATAATGCAGCAAAAATTTGAAAATCATTGTGTTTGTAAATCATAGCTGATGAGAGACATACAAGATATTATTATTTTGAATAACAAGCATTTAGTGTGAGAAATAGTACCACGCTTAGTAAATCATAGTTGATAAATCATAAACTTGATTCAGATGTTAGCATTGATCTATAGCCACCTCTTTGTCTGTATATTTTCACATGCCAAAAATTGGTAGGTTTTTTAGTTCGGTTTGGGTGGGTTGATCTATAGGCACATTTTACTCTGTTTTATTTTTAATATAATCACAATAATAATAATAATAATAATAATAATAATAATAATAATCTACTTTCTAAGCGAGACGATAGTCATTTTAATTCAGCATTATAGATTTGCTTTACTTGTGACCTACCTTGGTTGTGACTTATTCACAATTTTTACTGTAAGTGTACATTACATGTTGGTTTTTGGTTTATTATTATTGCTCTATTTTTATAATATTTTATTATTCTCTTTTTGAAGGAACAAATGAAGAAGTCACAGAAGAGGGAAGTGCTTTGGTCAATACTTTTATAGTTTTAATGAACAAGAAGTGTGATGGCTATCTTTGACTTTATGCCAAATGTGCTATAAAACATGGATGGTGAGGAACTATACATGATTCCAAGGGTCTTATAGAATATGGAGCCTTGAAGTTGAAAAAACTCAATTGATTGAAATGTGAAAAGAAGTTGAAAAAAGATGAGCTAGAAGCTATGTGAGATTTTGGCAGCCAACAAGCAAACTTTGAAATGACGATGTAGAACATTATGAAAAAGCTACTTACACTTTAGGATCTTGTAAATGAACAAGGTTTTCATTACTTTTTATAATTGTACTTGACATTTTTATTATTATTACGTTATTTGAAATTGGACATATGTTGAATGATGATATACTGTTATCTATTGTTTTTAATATTATGATTTCTTAATTTATAATTATATCAAACTATTATTTTTTATTGTAAATTTTGTTATTTGTGTGGTAAAACTATGCGCCTCAAAAGCCTTTTAGATTGTGGCAAAAAAAATGTGTCACTAAAGCTATTATGGATATATAATTAGAATTACCTTTTAATGGCACAAAATTTGTGTCGCAAATTCTATTTTTATATTGTGACAGAAAAAAAAGTGTCACTGAAAACATAAAAAGATTGTGCGGCATAAGAAGAAGTGCCATTAAAAGGCTTTAGCGTCACCGCTTTTAGTGGCACTTTTTCTGTGTGCCGCACATTCTTATAAGGGTCTTTAGTGGCACTTTTTAGTTTTTTAGTAGCACTTTTTGTGTGTCACTATATGGCATTTTTTTGTAGTGGCATCACCACTGGTAACCGATGGCCGCTGCTAGCAACGCCGCTGACCTAGTTGATTTGCTGACAGAAGTTGCGAAGGTTCGCCACCCTATTGAGAGAAAAAAGGTCGGAAGAAAGCTTATTTCCTGAAAATGCAGTTCCCATTATTTTTGGCAGTAGCCTTGTCGGAATTTAAAATAGGCGTTGGTTCCTATTTTGTGGAGAGAATGATAGCTTTTTAACCTGGTTCTATTTTTCTTTTGACCACCGTGATCAAAATCATTTCTTTTGGGTAGTGCACTAAAGTTGATTTGCGACTCTTGACCATATCAAATTTTTTTTGGGGGGGGGGGGGGGGGGGGGGGGGGGGGCTTTAAAAATACAAGGGTAGTAGGCCCATTTTGATTATGTTTGTGTGGGCCAAAAGCTTGAGTAGTTTTAGCCTGGAAATATTTGACTTGGGTTGAGATCCTATTTGCAAAGTAGGAGTCAAGAACAGCTGAATCAAGATCATATTTTTTTGAAGAACAATCGTTGAATTAGAAGAGTCGTTTAAAGAAATCAATAAATCAATAACCAGTTTAAACCCCGTTTATAAGGTTTTATCGTTTCAGTTTAAAGTTTTTGTTCTGATTTCAAGTTCGTTATTCTGTTGCATTTTAAATAGGTTGATTGTTTAATAGAGTTCACTAGAGCAGTCTTTAAGTTCAGGCCCGTGCATTGCTGTGCATATCTCTGTTTTTATCCGGGTTTTCGCTTTAGTCATTGTCATGGCAAAAGACGGAAAGGTTTCGATATAGAAGGTTGATGGGCAAATGTTTGCTAGGTAGAAGATGCAGGTTGAAACGCTAATTTTTCAGAAAGACTTGGATGTAATGCTTGAGTATGAAAATCCAGTAAAGTGTTCTAAAGAAGATTGGAGGAAGTTACACAAAAAGGATAGGGCGTGTATTGCTTTATCATTATCGGAAGATGTGACGTTCAACATCATGAAGGAAACCACAGCGCGTGGTATGATGGATGCCCTATCCAACATGTATGAGAAGCACTCTACGGCGAATAAGGTCTATCTAATCCGAGAGCTAGTGAAAACTAGAATGAAAGAGGGCGAGTCATTTACAATGCATATTAATCATCTTAACTTGAACCTCTCTCGCCTAGTGTCAGTCGGCATTAAGTTTGATGATGAAGTTCAAGGTCTATTGTTATTATCCTCTTTGCCCGAAAGTTGGTCTCAAACAGTGACTGCAGTTTGTAGTTCGTTTACAAAAATTACTTTTGATGGGATTTGGGACTGGATTCTTGGAGAAGATTCAAGACGCAAAAGTTCAGGCGAATCATGAGGCAATATGTTGGTCACAGAAGGTAGAGATACGGAAAACAACGAGGCAATGGGAGCAGGAAAAGGAGTTAGTCTAAGATTCGTAAAGATATTGTATGCTAGAGTTGTAAAGAGACGAGACACTTCAAGAATCAATGTCCGAATGGTAAGAAAGAAGTGAACATTAAAGAAGACGACACAGATGACAGGGTCACTAGTGATGAGGCTTTGGTTTGAAGTGTTGACAGTAGTGTTGATTCTTGGGTGATGGATTCTGGTACATCATTTCATGCCACTCGTTGTAGTGAAAGGATGAAGAATCTAAAGTTTGGGGAGTTGGAAAGGTTCGACTAGCGAGCAATGATATTCTAGAGGTTACGGGTATAGGAGATGTTGATTTTATAACTTCAGTCGGTACTTCTTGGACTTTAATAGACGTGAGGGTTATTCCAAGTTAACAAAAAAACATTTGATTTTATTCGGGCCGTTGGATGATCTGGGTTATAATGTTTAGTTCGGGAATGGCAGTGGAAGCTAGTAAAAGGAAATCGCGTGTTAGCTCGTGGCAAAAAAAAAAGGGGATCGTTATATATGGTCCACCTATCACCGAAAGGAGTTAGTCTAGTTCCGATGAAAGACAAATCAGGTTCACGGAATCTCGTGGGCAGAAAAGGGTTCGTTTTACAAGTAATAAACCTAGAGCCAAGGTGAAGATTTAGGATGAGCAAGCTAGGAAGGTTAATCAGTTAGAGTGGGAGCATAATTTGTGTTTCAGTTACAGTTCCAGGTCGACAGCGGATTAAAAACCCCAATATTCCAGCTAAAAAAATATCTCTGATAGATTACTTGTCGAATATGGAGAGTGTTTGTTCTCAGGATATCTTAGGATCCGGTAGTTCGCTATAATGGGAGCCGGTAGGGACAGAGAACGAGTCAGGGGCAGGTTTAGCCTGACTGGCATGTTGGAGCTTCGGGGAGCTTCAACGAGCCTTCAGATTAGTTGATGAGAAGGTAGTAGCAACTAGAAGAAGTTTAATGTTCATATTATAGAAGTACGATTAGGGGCGCAGATAAAAGTATTCAAGGCCTCCGAGTGAGAGATTTTTGGGTTCGTAGGCCTTGTTTGGACATGTCTATTATTTGAAGTCAAAAAATACGAGTGCGGGTGACTGGGCTTAAGCCTAACCCAGTTTAGATTTCTTGTTTAATCATATGCAAACCCTTGATTTTGTTGGCCCCATCATCTTTAAACTCGATTCTCTGATCTTGCATAACTTTTTGATCATTCACCATCTTGCCTTTGTTTTTTGACACCGTGTTGATTTGTTTTGGCAAAGAACACAATCACACACACTCACAATATAAGAACAAAGATTGAACAAGAAAAACTCTCTATTAATCTTGAATATGTAAAAGTGAATTACAAAACATGTTCTTATTCTAGGGTTTTTATAGACACATATATGAATAGACGCGACTTTTGAAGATGGCGGTTATTGGATAACTGTTTTAGTAACCGCCAACTAACTTCCCTATAATCATGGAACTCAAAGTTTTATCCAAACTTTGTAACTACCATCCCATGGTTTAAGTCTCGACCCAAACAAGAAAATAGGCCCAACCGAGCATAACCAAACTGGCCCAAAGCAGGCTGGACATCATCCGACTCTAAACAAAATAAACGACATTGTTTGACTCGATAAAACTAAAAACAAACATAACTAATTAACAAATTACAGGTCTACATTCCCCCCCCCCCTCTAATTTGTTAATTCTTGACTCCTTTAGAAGTAGCAAAACCCACCGACCATGAACGCGAGGTTGTCATCTTAAACTGGTTCCGTCTTCACTCGAACTTTGCTACCTCCGCTTAAACAACCTAGGCCGCACCCCATCTTCTCCTTTTCTCGAGCCGATTCTTCTTCTTTCTCAATCATGCCTTCTTTTATGATACGGTGATACCAATCTATCTAATCAAGATACTTGACATAAGCTAGTTTCAATGTTCTTCCATTTTCGTATTCGTAACCCAGACGCATTCCAATATAATCCCACTTAAAAGTCTCACACACATGATCCTATCCTCTTTCGATATTTACCATAACATGTAAATTTAGAAGATCAATTTCCTTTCCGTTTTCTAACTTCGGCATCCCATAATCGGCTTTTTCCAAACTGAGATATTCTTTAACGAGCCATTCAATTAAACGATTGAACACATCTCGTAATGCATCTTCATTAATAATCAACCTTTCATGTATCTTCACGAGATCAAGAAAATTTATTACACTTTCAACTGTGATGTCTTCTTCAATTCTATGGGTCACCGCATACTCCCATACACGATCATGATACACATGGTGTGTTATAAGCTTCTCCTTTATTGCCTCAATATATTGCTTCAGCGCCTTCCTTTCTCGAACAAACTTTACTCGTTCTTTAACTACAGGCTCCTCCCTTTCGATCTTCATTCCTTTCTCATTCAATTCGCCGATTCCTTTCATGATTTTATCAAACTTCGAATTTATATCTTCACCCAACGAGTTCTCTCTCGACTCGTTTACAACTTGATTCTCTTCAAGTCCCAACATAAAATCGCTTTCCAACTCGGATTCGCTCCGATCAAGTACTTTCACCCACTTTGATTCAAACACCCTCCTTAGAATACACATATTCCATTGTATTACAATATCAAACCCTTGGAACATCAACTGATTCATACATAAAACATTCTTATAACTTCTTAGGTTAAAACTCACACACAGAATTGTTTTTAAATTTCCATAAACGGCTATTTTAATCTAACCCAAACCGTGTAAGAAAACATAACCTTTTTTTCTTTATCAAATGTAACCCCGAACATTCTCTTAAATGTTTTGAAGAACGCCCGATTCCCCGTGACATGATATGTAGCGTGCGGATCTACATACCAGACACCATAGGTGTTATTTGTTTCGGTTCCAATAACCGGAAAATCAGTTTTGGGTGGTAACATGAATTCACTTACATATTCATTCGAACAGAATGGTAGTATATGGGTTCTCACTTTGCATCGGACACACACAGGTCCAGCCTTCCTCGGTCTTCGTACCAGTCTCTTCCCACTACCACTCGCTTTTACTTTCTCGAATCGATCAGATCTTCTTTCCTTCTTTATTATGTCATTCAACGGCATCATATCTTCATGTTCTAACAACCATTCTTCGGCGGCATCAACCTTCCCCTTGACCTTTCTCGCGGAAACCGTTTATTCGGAACACTCATTCATCGAACTTCTGCAACCACTATTAAACCCTCTTGGTGTATTGAATCTAGGCATTCTCTCTTCCGAGTCAAACCCTCTTGGTTTGTACACTTTAATCGGACTCACTCTCATCGGTTCCGGCCCTCTCGGCCTACCATTACATATACCTTCCGACTCTGTTGCAACCTTGGTATAATATTCTTCAACCGTTCTATACGTAGCATCACCCTGACTAGAGAACCACATGGCTTTGTTTTATCCAAACATTGTAACTACCAGCCCATGTTTTAAGTCTTGACCCAAACAAGAAAAAGTGATGATCCTAGAGGTTAGTGATATGATTAACAGTAAGGAGACCAAAATTCCATGGATCCGGGAACAAAGTTAACCAACACTGAGGGAGGCACACCTATAGATTGTACTCAATACAGAAGTCTGACTGGTAGTCTAAGGTACTTGTTGCATACAAGGCCTGATTTATGTTATTAAGTGGATTACTAAGTAGATTCATGCAAGAACCTATGGATCATCATTTGAAAGCTGTTAAACAAGTGATACGCTACATCAAATGAACAAAGGAGCATGGAATCATCTACAAGAAAGGAGGCTGCAAGATAACTGGTTATAGTGATAGTAGTTATGGCGTCAACACAGACAATGGAAAAGGATCTGTTGGCCTCGTATTCTACTTTGGAGAATCTCCTATAACCTGGTGTACACAGAAGCAATAAACGGTTGCATTATCATCACGTGAATAAAAATTCATGGTAGCAACAGCAACAGCATGTCAAGTACTGTGGATAAAGCGCATACTTCGAGAATTAACTGGCCGGAAGGAAGAGAAGATAACTCTGAAGATTGACAACATTTCAACGATAGCGCTTATGAAGAATCCAGTGTTTCATGGAAGGAGCAAGCATATAGACACACGTTATCATTTCATTAGAGAGTGTGTTGAAGACAGACACATAAATATGGAGCATGTTAGCAGTGAGTTATTAAAGGCGGATATTCTGACAAAGGCACTCGCAAGACTCAAGTTTGCAACTATGAGGCAAATGCTCGGTGTTCAAGATCTACGGCAAGAAGATGATCGTGATTAAGGGGGAGAATGAAGGATTAATCACTCGTCATCAAAGTACAAGGGGTCGAAGTGTAAATAGGTATAAGTATGTGTATGTCATACTTAAACATGTATCTAAAGTCTAGGGGTTAGAGTGTCAACTTGTCAAGTTTGTAACTATAAAAACACGTGTTTGTATCTTGTTGTTCTTGAAGGTTGCAACCCTAAGGTGATCTATAAACAGGGGAAACAATCAGAACGTTTAAATCAATTTATTCCAAGTTCAAGTTATTCAATACAAGATTGTTGTTCATATCATTGTTTATATTATCAATTCATTGTTAAAGATCCATATTGGGCCAACAGATTAATCTCTATATATATGATGGTGGCACCCCACACTCATCACCTACTGAGTGCCGTACTATTTTTGGATCATTACAATACTCATCACATGCACAACCAGACATAGCATTCAGAGTAAACCGATATTTACTCATTTTATGCATGCGCCGACCTCTCTTCATTGGCAAGCTTTAAAGTGATTCTTACTTTACTTACACGATACTTTGCATCATGGCCTCCTTATACGGTCCAACCCTATATTGCACTTACATGCATTCACCGATGCCGATTAGGTCGTAGATAAAGATAATTTTACCTTGGATCCAATCCAGTTGCTTGGAGCTTAAAGCACCAAAGCAGCTTAGCTCGAAGTACCATTGAAGCGGAATTCGGCATCGTGGCATCTGTAACTACCGAGGTACAATGGTTAACTCAACTTCTTAAATAACTTGGGTTCGAGTCCTCTCGAAATCCTACCATTTGTTGTGGCAATCTAAGTACTACAACCTAATCGGCGAATCCAGTTTTCCACTCTCGCATAAAACACCTAGATTAGATTTTCATTTTGTTTGTGAAAAATTACAAGATAGGGCTTTTAAGAGTTACAAATATCTCTGGTGATGATTCAATTACCCGTTAGCCAATATCCTTACAAAAACCATTACTCAGACCAGACTTTCACTACCTCGTTTCCAGGATTGGTCTCACCTTCGGATTGTCCATTTTGCATGGTCATTTAAAGGAATGGGCGCCAAACCACTTTAAATATATTTGAATTGCAATTTTTAATCTGTAACCATTTAGCCATAAATATTTGGTCAATAATATAACTGGCTAGATAAGTTATCTCCTAGAATTGAGGATCGGATTTGTATCTTTTTTAATTTTATGATTGATATATCAAATCCTTTGTGAAACATATTATTACCTAGTTGTTACCTTGTTAGCGTTTCGACCCAACCGAGTTCTCTTGGGTAGAACAGTTCATGGAAGTTAGTATTCACAAAATTACTTGTTGCATTGAGACAAGTAGACTATCTTATGGGTTGTAACCTCTACCCTATGTGGCAAGTGACATCATCCATCATAAGGGCGGCTCGAATCTAGGTAGGTGTTATGAAGCCAGCGTCCGGCTCCATGGGCGGTGTCCGAGATTTTCTAGTGGGGCCTAGGTATTTGTTTTTTTTTTTCTTCATTTTGATTCTAGTGTTTTAAAGACTTATACGCTAGCATTATTGTTAATTTTAGATAGGATAGAAAGATAAAATAACAAAAATATGTATGTAACAAAAATATGTGTGTAATTTTAGATAGGATAGAAAGACTTATCAACACGTGTTTATTCCCTTTGCTTTTGACACTTTTGGTTACTTAGCTCCAGATGTCGTAGACCTTCTAAACAGAGTTCAAAAAGTCATGCATAGCAATTTATCGGCTCATAAGAATCAAAACTTTGTTTTTAGTATAATTGGGTTTGCTATCCAAAAGGGGGTTGCGGTACAGCTTGTTGCCTGTTTACCTGTCACTTCATTGTAAATCGTTTGGTTGGTTTCATTAAATGAGATTGTGATAAAAATAATAATAATAATAATGCAGATATCGATTTTTACGTCAGGCTTTCATATTTGTTGTGATCAATAGTTGTCGTCTACAGTAGTAACTGTTCGTTGTTGCGGTTTAATTATTATTGTAATAAGGAAAATTATATTTTAATAATTACATCTATTTGATGTTGGCTGATAATAATTTTACTTCAAAACCTTTTTGTCACCAATCCCATCTTTCCTCCTATTTTTTTATTGGGTCCGGTTAAAGTCGTTAAATTTTTTTCTAAATTTCAAACTGATGTTTTAAGGTTTTGATCAGAGGGAGGATCAGGTTACTCTACAAAATATGACAAAAATAATAAGGATTTGTAGTCATAAAAAAGTCCTCAAAAAACAATAAAAAATTAATATAAAATTCATAAAGCAAAATTTAATAAAAAATGAAAAAAAGTAAAAACACAAAAATATTTCCATCGTTATTCTCGCTCTAAAAAAATGTTGAGAAAAAGATTATTGTGTCTTTTTATCATTGTATTTTTTTTCTATTTTCATCATTGATTTTGTCATTTTTTTGTGACATTGTGTCTTTTTTTCTTTATATTGTGTTATATTGCTCAATATTGTGTTATATTTTGTTCGGCATTGTGTTATATTTTTCAATCTATTGTGTCTTTTTCTTTTTTTATTTATCATTATTTTTTTTGTTTATTTTTTTCATTGTGTCTTTTTTATTAGCATTGGGTTTTTTCATCGTTTTTTTTAAACGGGAATGATAGGGGAAACATTTTAGTTGTTTTTTAAATTTTTTAATTTATATTTTGAGTTTTTAATTTTTTATTATTTTTTTGAATTTTCTTTTGAGGAGGGTTTTTTTATTTTATTTTTTTGCCACTAATCCTTCTCACACTTCCTATTTTATCTCGCTTTATATTTTTAACTTTTCCATCTGATCAGTATGATGATGTGAGTCGATTGATATAAAACTTACATCGAAATTGTGCACTGAACAATAAAGCGTTACTTCAATCCGGGTGTTTAGACTTTCAATTAACAAAAATCAAACTGTTTGAAGCACCGTTTCGAGATAAGTTTATATCAATCGACTCGTGTTACTCCGATCAAAATCCCTAAAATATCACTTAGAAATTTGGAAATAAAAGTAACGGAGTTCAGTTTTTTTAGCGAAGTCTAATAAGAAAAAAATATGACAAAAGGTGTGACTATAAAATATCAATTGTGACAAGAATTTTTTAGTTAAACGTTATTATCGGTCAACTATGATAATGTGTGACTATCAAATCCAATTTGACTTGCAGTTATTAGTTAGTTCATAGTTCGGTACTTTGGTTTGTTAGTTAATGTAGTGCAATGGGCCATGAGCTTGGAATGTGGGTTGGAAAGCCCACTAAACCCAAGATGGGCCTTCACTTTCGGTTTTCCAGGATTCCTCTAGAAATCGACATAAACCAACGAAGAAACCCAAGAAGTATTTTGGTGATGTGCTTGTATTCAACATCCTTTCTTCTATTGGTCTTGTTCCAATTATATCACGATTTGAGTCGTTCATCGTTTCGGGTGATTTCCACTCACCCAACCACGATTAGATCCAAAACTTGTTAAATCCATACATTACAAGGTGCTTACAATAACTTATGCAGGTTTTTACATTATTTTTGTTTTTTATATAATTTTTAATTTTAGTAACAAAGTATTACTTTTTAAGTAAAATAATTTTTAAATAGTACATAGATTAGAAATAAATAACAATTTAATTCTAAAATATAAATGCAAAAGTGATGATAATGTGAAAGGCTGGAAGCGAAAGATTTGTAAGATATTTGTGTAGTAGAAAAGAAAATTAGTGTTTTTTAATGTTCATTATAAATATGATTTTATAGCTGATAAGCACATTCGTAAATATTTGAGGCTTTACGTTGGAGATAGCTTGCAATGTTTCTATCTTACAATTCGGTTTCATTACTTTAACCTATGACTGAAACATTTATTATTACATGGCCGATTCCTGATCGGGTTTTCTCTCCTGAGATCTAACATAATACGCACGGCAGTCGGCACAAAAATTTACATGCGGAAAAATGATGAAATTCCCTACATGTGTTTGTTCTATATAAACTAAATAATATATACTACATTACTAAAAAGAAATATTAGTACCGAATGTTTTATAAACCATTTTATAGAACTTTAAGTTGTATTCTATCTTATTAGCTATGTTTCTATATTTTTATTTTTATTTAAACGACTTGTTAGACAGATGTTTGGTAATTGGTCTAGTGGTATAGTGTCCTCTACAAATAAAATTATCCTTATAAATCTGAAACAAGCATTATGTATGTTTTGTTAAGACAGATTTTTGGTACCTCGTTGACGGTCAATCTCCACTGTCGACCACGGCCGTCCTTTTTCCAATAGATAAAAAATTAGCCAATCAAATTTAGGGTCATTTAACTGCTGAGGTGGAAGTTTTTGGATGTTCCAATCATATCTTAAATCCATGGGAATTGCATTGTTCAGCAATAGCCTGGCCACTTCCACATGATCTTTTTCAACTGCGATGTCGAATGCTGTTTCCGAATCTCCGTTATGGATCCAAAAGAACTCTTGTACATATTTTATATCCCCCGCTTGACCAGTGTGAAGATTTGTATTTGTTTGTTTTGCACATTCTATAATACCCCAAACCATATCCATTAGTCCCATATCTAAAGCCATCATCAACGGTGTATCACCATTAATGTTTTGGCATCTTTTACAGATGTATCTCACCTTCTCGATTAATTCGGGGCTCATGGGTGTCACCCTTCCTCTACATAATTTATCTCCCTTTCTTAGACTCTTGGCCACCTTTCGGGGCGATT
This sequence comes from Bidens hawaiensis, assembly GCF_021521415.1. Lineage (NCBI taxonomy): Eukaryota > Viridiplantae > Streptophyta > Magnoliopsida > Asterales > Asteraceae > Bidens > Bidens hawaiensis. Next base: position 68,060 of record NW_027506277.1, read on the forward strand.
GATCTTTTATCACCAGCATCCAATTTTGGGCCATCCTTATCAGGGGTACAATTACAGACTCAGCAATTGCTAGGATAAGTAGACTCAAGAGCCTCCTCGTTCGGGAGTACTTGCGTCCCATCGTTCGGGAGTACTTGCGTCTCATGATCCTCATTTTGTTTTAAGATTCTGGATAGAGGAAGTTTGTCTAGTAATGAAACAAGTAATGAAGGAATGCTGTTTATCAGGTGCTATAGGGGAGATATTTATTGCATTGGAGGATACTTGGAGTGTAGTATGGTTTTTGAATCCTCACGTAAACTTGAGATCTCAATGTTGGTGGGAGAGGATTTCGAAACGGAAAGAGATCGTATAGGAGAAAAAGAGGACTTGTTGAATGCCTTTTATGCTTTAACTAGGTTATTGACCTGTGTACGACACGAGTGGAAATATTGAAATTGTCTAATAAGCACATGTAATATAAAGGACAACATAAGCTGTTATATGTTTTTTTTGGGACGACAACATGCTTCAAGTTGTAAATAATATTGGTACGAAACAAATGATTATGAAACATAAAGATAAACCAAATAACATTCAAATTACAATCTTTAAAACATAATTAAAAGTTGAAAATGTAAAATTCATAAGCTACTAAATACTTTCTTATAAACCATATTTTTTGTTTTATTTGTAGCTTTACCTTCCTTGTCTAATATAAGCATTTTAGCACCGTCTCTACTCTTCACTCTTGATAAAGCTACATAAAGTTGTCCATGTATAAACGCAGGGTCTTTGAAATATATGTCAACTCTTGCCAGAGACTGACCTTTGATTTTTGTTAATAGTCATTGCAAAACAAACTGCAACTGGAAACTGTCTTCTCTTCAGTTGAAACGGAAATTTCTTATCTGAAGCGGTTAAGCCACTACAAGTTATATAAGTGCGTTAACCTATATTAGTACCTGAACTAACTTTAACTTCAATAAAGCGTCTACCCAAATTAATTACCTGCAATATAGTTTCATTGCACAAACCGTTCTTCTGATCAATATTCCTTAGTAACATTATTGGCACGCCGACTTTTAGACCAATCTATGGTTAGGCAATCCAGACACTTTTAAACCGTTTAGGAAATCCGGTAAGTGTAAAGCTGGATCGAAACCAGGGCCAACAGTATCAATATCAGACTAATCTATACTATCAGAACTGAGGTATTCAACTTCTTCTCTGGGAAATAACGCCAAAAATTTGTCATTAATGTCTTGCAAAACCTCATTTAAAGGTTCAAGACAATATACCGAATCTGTCATTAACGCTAAAAAGCATGGTTGAATAAAATGTGATATAATAAAGGAAATTAATTGTAATTACATATAGTAGGTGTAAAAAGAATTGTCCCGGACAACATACCTATATTACTTGATGTTGTTGACATACAACCTTGTATAGTATTTATGGCTTGATTTTCTTTACCACCATATAATCGATTATTAATGCATGATGAAATTGGATAAGTAACAACATAGTTATCTTTAATAAAAAAAACAATGAAAATCCATACAAACAATGTACCGATTTATAGATACAAATTAATTACCAAACAAAATATGATAATTGTTAAATTCATTAAGTTGTTTAATTAAATAAAAAAGAATTGTTTATGTAAATATAATCTATTGGCGGGCGTGGGGGTCGGACTAACTTTCAACTATTTTTGTCTCAATAGGTGGACCGCTAGGGGCTCCGTCCGTCCAGACTCGTGGCCGGCTTGGGCTACCTTTAGCCATTGGGCGTCGCGTACGGAGTACCCAGCGTTACTTAGTTGGTCGTTCAAGGAAAAAAAAAACTTTAAACTGTTACCAAACATAAAAAATTAAGTCAATTATTATTAAAAAAACACATAGGCTTACCGTGCGTATGGTTTTTTTTAACCCTACAGTCAAGTATTTAATTATTTATTATTTTTTAATTAAATTTGTTTGAGTCTGAGTAATTTTGGTCATGCTGATTTTATTTACCATAATGCATTTATAAAAATTATAGTTCAAATTTAAATATAAAAAAAGTAGACAAATTGGAAATAAATAATCCCAAATTTTGTGTATTGGCCGATAATAATCCCAAATTTAAAAATCACTACCAGCGATCCTAACTTTTAAATATTTTTGTCTCAATGGTTCTCCGTTGAAAAACACTTAACGTCGTTATGTTTTTTCCAAAGTTTCTAACCGATGTTTAAGGGCTTTTGATCAGAAGAACGATACGATTTGACCGATGTAAAACTTATCTCGAAACTGTTATCCAAATGACTTGATTTTTGTAAAACTTATCTCGAAACTGTTATTCGACTGATCACCGTTTCGAGATAACTTTTACATCAGTCGAATCGTATTGTTCTTCCGATCAAAAGCCCTAAAACATTGGATTAAAACTTGGGAAAAAACATAACGGCGTTAAGTGTTTTTTAACGGATGACCATTGAGACAAAAATAGTTGAAAGTTGGGACCGCTGGTAGTGATTTTTAAAGTTGGGATTATTATCGGCCAATTCACAAAAGTTAGGATTATTTATTTCCAATTTGCCAAAAAAGAATTGGTATGAGCCCAAATAAAAAACCAAATAACTGGTTTTTTATGTGGACTATATCTAACTTTGTGAATTTCGTTGCCAACTATGGAAACAATATAAATTGAGTAAACTAAATATAAGTAAATAAATTATGGAGAAATATCTTTACTGCTCTATTTAACATAAATTGATTCGAATATACATGTTAATTAAAAATGTATTTTAATTGGCTTTAAGAAAATAAAATCGTATTGGATGCATGAAAATTATGTTTCGTATCATTTCAGCAATAAAAAATACAAAAAAAATTGTGTAAACATACATTCAATATTATTAAGAATCTGATTATCTAAAAGGTATAATGCAGTTTAGAAGTGCCTAATTTATAGTTGATAACAAATTAAATTTTATTTTCTTTATTTTGAAGTCAGTAGATTGTATTTGTTGATGTAAGGTTTAACTTGAAAATAATAACATAACAAAATAAATTTACATAAACTATAGTGTATTAACGCGTTTAAAGTAAACTGTTACCATTGGAAATGCTAGTCAGTGGTTCTCTTGGCGTTGAAACTGCACGTTTATAAAAATCCACTCTTAAATAACATTTAAAGGATAAATAAAAAATAGCAAAATGACTAACCATTTGAATTACTCCTCTTATTGGAAGACGTTGATTGACCAAACTTACGTTTCTTTGATTGTGAAGACATATGCAATAGAATATAATATGATTAGCATATGAAAAAGATGAACAACATAAATATAAAAACCGAAACTTATAGAGCATGATGCTTAAATTTTGTTGACTTAATGAAGGATTTTAGTACACAAAACAGAAAAATTAGAAAACCGAGACAACAAATAGTATTAACTTTAGTAACAATTACAGGTTATTTATATCGGGTGTTTATATAAATATTAAATACATGGAAATTAGAAATATTACATCGAAAAAAACAATAACATAACTTGCTCTACCGGATATCAAGACTATCAGTACTTGAATCGGTATAGACGATTTGAAATTCATTTATGTAAAAGTGTCTAAGCCACCAATATTGTGTATTGCATATGAATCAATAAAAGGTGTAAACTTAAATAGTATTCACCTATTCATGCTCAAATAATCCAGAAATTGCATTTTGATAATTATTTGAATATTTATGGTTGTGTGAATTTACTAAAAAACATAAATACATTTGTTAATGCCGTTTTTGTGGCTTAATTTTTGATAGAGAATAGTTGAATTGACTTCAAACGCCACAAAATGCATTTACAATTAATTTATGAATATCCAATGCAGTTACATTATTATATGAATTAAACAAACATATTATTATTGTAGGTGGAAATATTAATTTCCAATAAATTCTAACAATACATTTTAGTTTTGAATTGTTTAAATTTCAAGAAATTATAAGAATGTATAGTATATATGGAATTTATGAAAATTGACTAATAAAAAAAAGACAAATGTCATAAAACCTTATTGCTTTAATAGTATACGTAGATTGATTTACTCATAATTAAAGCACCTTTAACGTGGGCCACTTGATTACGTCAATGAGCATTTAGAGCATGTGTATATTATCTTGTTGTTTGGGATTAAGTTTGAAAAATATTTATTAGTTTGAAAAAGCTGTTTTAAAATTTAGGATTTGGGACTTTTAAAAAACTTCCTTTTAGCCCTTTCTAAAAGCATAAATATAAAAAAGATTTTCGTAATTGCCAAACACATTTTAGCTTATTGAGTTTTTGAAAACACCGATAAACCAATAAACATTTTTCAAACTAAATCCCAAATATGCTATATAACTAGTTTTTAGCCTGCGTGTCACGCGGCTTACTTTTATTTTTTTTCTTACTAAAAACTAGTAATTTTGTTATATTTGTAATAATTTAAGTGTCTCAAATATTGTTAATAATATTAGTTCATTATTAATAATTTATTTCGGTTGAATTTAATTTAATTTTTTGTACGTAAATTATTTCACTGCATAATTTAATGTTTTTTGGTAATTTTTGTCTAAAAGATGAAGCCTACTCGCAAGATGGAGCGAGTGGGAAGCCCGATGTTTCAATTAAGGTTACTTTCAACTCTTTGACACCTAACACTATTTTACCCATTAGTCTAACCTAACTGACTCAATGACTCATTTATTTATGAAGAACTCAAAATAAGGAAGCCATCATATGTACCACTAATTTACGAAACGCAAAGTAAAGATGAAAGTTCTATATCAAAATGTTATATGAAGGTGACCAAGATGGTATTTACCTTTATTTGAGTTGTTCCTATTAAAGCTAAAAACTCACCTCCAAATCAAACTAATATAAAGAAATATAAATACTTAATGAGATTCAACCAAAATAAATTTAACCATAAATACTACAACTAAAAGTATATTAGAAGCTTGTTAACAATGAAAAAAGACCTCTGCGACATTTGTCAATTTCGGGTTATTTTATACTTGTATTCTTAATGTAAACCCGACCCGTTTTGTATCCCGAACCGTTTGATATTATCAAAATGATGAGTTTTATGTTATATATTAGTTTTATAGTTGTCGAATCTAAAAAAAAACACCCTTTTCGGTTCTTAAAATGCCCCGAAAACGCTCAAAACGAACTTCAGGGACTAAAACTACCAAAATGAAGACTTGAAAAACCCATTTGTAGTTTGTGCTTTCTTGGGTCTATAACCAACCCATTTTCATGAAACACCCTTTATGAAAGACCCATTCTACTTACCCTATATATACACACCCATCTTCTTCATTTGTGCTTGCTCATTTCCTCATTTCTCTCTCAAATTCTTGAATTCTAAGGTTGTTCTTCATAGTTTGACTCTCAAGGTCAAACTAAGCTAATTTTTCATTTTAACTAACTTCTCGATACTTAAAGCTTGATTTTACAACATATATATAATATACACTCCTTGTTTACCTTCGGTCTTTCATTTCTCCTGTCTCGGCCGGTTGAAATGTTGGGCTAGTAAGGCAAGGTTACGTGGAGGACTTTGTAGTCCTTGTTTATATATTTAACAAATCTAACCAAATAACTTGTTATACTTGCTTAACTTCTGCATATTTTAGTTTATTGTTCATATTTGTCAAGTTCCATGGTATTGGGTATGTTGTGACTAGCCTCGGTTTCATCCCGAGTTGAGAACCGAACCAAAAACCGAACTTTCGTTTAAAAGCTTTATTGTTAACTTTTTGAATGTAAAACTTAAGTATTTTTATTTATAAGTTATTTTACAAGTTCCATGGTAATTGGGCATGTGGTAATCATCCTCGGTCTTATTCCGAGTCAAGGACCGAACCAAAAACCTAACTAAACCGAGTTCACTCGCTTAAGACACACAAGTGTGTTTTTAGCCACAAAAACTCATATTTTTCTTCAAGATTATATTTTAAATCAATTTTAGTTAATTTCTAAACATACTTGGCATGTCGGTAACCAACTTGATCTTATAACAATTTCGGGCCTATAAAGTCGTATACTCGCTTAACGAACGTTAAGGTTCTTCACAATAGAACTACAGACTTGGTTAAGTCTATTTTGATTTTATTGAGTTATCTCATAACATTTATTATTTTGGGAAGTTAACTTTGAGCTTGGTCAATTATCAAGTCTCGAACCGACAAACCCGAACACTCATTTAAACCTCGTTTTGGTATTCTCATAACCAAGGGTTTTGCAATATTGTATTTTAACTCACATTATTACTTAACATAGGTTGAGTAAAAAAAAACTAATGAATAGAATACCGAGACCCGGTTTCGAGTAAACTTATTTTACAAAACTCGTTTATTTAATTTCTCAAATATTTACATTTTAAATCCTAAACTTTATCACTTTATTTGTCATGTATTTTATTTTAAACCCTTCCGAGACTACCTACTAACACAAGACCCGTTTAATATAGGTCTTGCTCGTTAAATCGACCTCTCCGATTATTCACGACACTATCTTTCAAGTTACTTGTTAATGTGAGTATTTTTTTCATCCCCCATTTTCCATCTTTCGTTTTGGGGGTGACATTGCATACTTATTCAAATTCAAATGATTTATACTTGAGTCATAAACCACAACACTTATTGTATATGTTTACTTAAATAAATGCTCGATTTGGTGTTATATGCTTTACATGATTATATGTGCAAATTCTTGAATGCTAAGGCGGGTAGCCTCTTGAATGCTAAGGCGGGTAGCCTCATCAAAGTATGATCATACGTTAATTCCGAGTATATATGGTATCCCCATATAGAAAGGTGTCGTCAATGTATTCTTATTGACGATTTCATTATTGTCGTCAATGTATTCTTATTGACGGTTCGTCAATGTATTCTTATTAACGGTTTTATTATCTAAATTGTTGCTATATTTATTGTTTTCATATACTAGTTGTGGATTTCATACTATATACTTATTGTCCAAAACTATGAAAATTGCTCACCAATCTTTGTGTTGACAAACTCTATTTTATGCGATGTTACAGGTTTGATGTTAGCTTGATTGGATTACTTGAAGAAACTTATCATCTTGGCTTTAGGATATTAGAAAATGAAAGAACAAGTTATTTGTTTATCTATCTATTTTGGCATTTTGTATGAACAATTATTATGTTATTTATGATGATATGGATTTAAATGAGTTGTTTAAATATTGTAACTTTATAGTGTCGTTGTGCAATGAGCAATCATGTCGCGCCTCGACGTTTCCGCCTTCATTGGTCGGGGTGTGACAACCTCTGACTTCAATTCCCCATCAAGTATATAAAGTTATAAAATTGGACAATAAATGTTTTGCGGGTCAACCCGACTTAACTCATACGAAAATGCCCGTCTCTACTCGTTAACCGACAACATTCACCACCTCTAGAATAGGGGATTGATCATTAGTCACCTACAATCTCGGTTAAAATATTTGAATAGTACTACCAAATCGGTTATGAAAATTAATATTTTTTTCGTTTAAGGAAAACAAATATTATGTTAACTTTTCATCATCTAATCCCGCCTCCTCAAACGTAAAGAAGGCAACAGCAGACAACACTTCCGCCCACTGCAAAAATAAAGTAATCAAGTTCTGAAGCTATAATAATTTCTCATTAATCAAGCCCACAAAAATATACCTTGTAACATATCCAGCAGCATACGTACCTATGCAAAACCACCAGGGCCGGCTCGGGCATAGGGTGATGTGAGCGCCTGGTTGGGGCACTTATTTTTCGCGGGCACAAAATTATATATATATATAATTGTAATCGTAAATGTAGATATTAAAAGTGACAAAACTATACTCAAATAACATTAACATACAAAAAGTTTTATAAAAAACGTTAGTTATTAAGTTCCTTATCATTTCAGAACTCTAAAAAAGTTAAGAACTTCTAGGAATTCATAACAACTAAACATTTTTTTAATTTTTTCATATATTAACATTGTTTGAGACTAGTTTTACCATATTTTATATAAAAAAATTTATTACATATATAAATCTCAAGTTTACATATGCATAAAATTTATGTAATAACAAATTTACATATATGCAAATAAAAAGTTAGATATGTGTAAAAAGTAATTTTCATAATTGTAATCGTAAATGTAGATATAAAAAGTGATAAAACTACACTCAAATAACATTAACATACAAAAAGTTTTATAAAAAACGTTAGTTATTAAGAGTTCCTTCAAGTTCTAAAATAATTTAAGAGTTCTGTAATGATACTCTCTCTCTCTCTATATATATATATATAGGGTGAAGTTATAATAAGTGGAATGTGTTTAAAAAGTGTAAAAAATAATCTGGTGCGTTAGATTTGATGATCTGATGGTCTAGATAAAAAGTGTGTTTTTTAGGCGGTGTGTTTTATGTTAATACTTGTTTATAACACTCCAGGAGTATATTCGTCCAGTGTGTTATAATTTTTAAACATAAGACCAAGAACATCAAGAACAATAACACACTATGTTGAACAAAAACACAATAAACATTATACTAATGCATCAACTTTAAACACTCCACGACACGTCATTCCTCTTTGGCATTTCATCAAACAGTTGGCGTGCAACGCACTATGATGAACATGATGAACAAAAACACAATAAACATCATACCAATACATCAACTTTAAACACTCCACGACACGTTATTCCTCTTCGGCATTTCATCAAACAGTTAGCGTGCAACACACTATGTTGAACATGATGAACAAAAACACAATAAACATCATACCAATACATCAACTTTAAACACTCCACGACACGTTATTCCTCTTCAGCATTTCATCAAACATTTGGCGTGCAACCTCCACCGATAGGGTTTTCCAGCTCACTCGTGAGCTAGGTCACAAGTCCGACTGCCAAAACAATCGACTCCATGGTTTCCGGCACCAACCCGATCCAGCAATCGGCCAAAACAACCCGATCCGGCACCAACAACCTTTTCCGGCGACTCCATGTTTTCCGGCGCCCCCACCTTTCCCGACGACTCCATGGTTTCCGGCGCCCCTACCTCCGTTCACCCCATGTCGACCAGCCACCGCTACCAACCATGTCGACCACCGCCACCCAGCCACCAACCCGATCCGGCACCAACAACCTTGTTACCGCTACCAAACCCTTCAACCCAATCAACTCATAAATCAATAAGTAAGCTGCAGATCTTGAAAAACACTTCACAGAGACATTTCGGCTGTCGTGTGAATAGCCGGCCGCCAGAACCGCCATTGCTGATCGTCTCCTTGCCTGGATTTGGGCAACGCCGGCCACCGGAACCGCCATTTTCGGCTGTCGTGTGAATAGAATATTAAGAGAGAGAGAGAGAGAGAGGATGATTATAATAAGTTTTAAATTAATTCCAAAAATAATAAAATTGATATGGACAATCCTACCCTAATGTGCTATAACTAATCTAATGGTCCAGATCACTTCCTACACTTCTTAGACAAACTTCACTTCTTATTTTAATCTTGCTCTCTCTCTCTCTCTTTATATATATATATATATATATATATATATATATATATCTTAAATATATAAAAACAAAACCTTTAAAAGCTATATTGGTTACTCCTTACATTCTTTCAAACCCCCATATTGCTTTATTTGTAAATTGAGGTTTCTCATGCATTTGACCCGAATTCACGGATATGGGTCTCACCAAATCCAGATAACCTTTAAACGGGTTATAACATCTCATAAAATTAAAAATTAATCTTACCAAATATTTGATATGAAAATCCTATAAAGTAATGATATACTAAAAACTAATATCTGATTTAAAAAAAAAGATATTATTTTTTATAATTCAGAAACAATTTATAGCTTTTAAACGGGTTATAGCATCTCATTTGTTTGTGAAACCCTTTCATCATCAAACCCTAAGTATATTATTAACTCCTTACAATAAATAAAATTAAAATCAATAAAATATATTAATATTAGAAACGAAAACTGTATAACAACCCCGTAATACGCAGGATAAAACCTAGTGTGTGTGTGTAAAAAAGAAATATGTATATTTAATGTTTTACTCTAATTATACAATAACTAGCTTGGTTTAGTGGCAAAGAAGAATGACTTCCAACCAAAAGGTTATAGGTTCTAGTCTCACTCGAGATATTTTTATACAAAAAGTTTTTTACACAACCTAAATCATAATCAAGTAAGCCCATTTAAATTTTTTATTGTTTAAACCAAACAAAAAACCATTTGCATAAGGTCTAAAAATTTTTTTGCATAAGGAACGAGTTATTAGGCTTATGATGGTTCAGTACGAAGCGACGACGACGATGGAGTTCACGAACATTTCCGGCAAACCTGGTGCGTTCGCTGACAAACTGAAGTAGTTTCCAGCCATGGTTCCGGTGGGGGTGAATGGCGCCGACATTTAAAAGGGGGGATTGGGGAAGACATTTAAAAGAAAAGAAAAAATTAAGAAAATTACAAAATTACCAAAGTACCCTTGACTTAACTGATAAAATAGACGGAGTTAAAAAAAGTACTAAAAATGCAAGTTTTTTGAAACTGAGTTATTCATTTACATAAAATAAAATATAGGTACTAAAGTTGCATAGTTAGTCAAACCCCATGTATCAAAATGACACTTAACTCTTATTATTAATTAGTTCATATGTGAGTTTAATGATTTCTAGAGACAATAAGATAATATGGAGTATTTATCTCAAACTTTAGACGACAAAGTAAAATGTTTAACAACTTTCATACCTATTGATTTTATTTACTTTATATGTTTAAGGTTAAAAAAAGAGAACAAAAAGAAAAAAAAAGAAAGAAAGAAAAAAATACGTATGAATAAAATGGTTCTCTTGATTTCACAATTAAAAATAATAAAATAAGTTAGATTGAATGAAAAATCAACGAATCAATTATTGCAATTGGGCTAGATTGAAAACTTCTTATTTTGTTTAGTTATGATTTGGAAGGAACCAACGAAGTATAATTTACTTTTAGGAGTTTATTATAATGAGAATTATAAACAATGTTTTCAGGCCTGGCCCAGATATTGATTCGGACGTCTTATCGGGTCAAAGTCGGACCCACCCGGGAGGGCGGATCGTTGTTTGACCCGGATGACGTTATAAATAATATTTTTATTTTTTATTATAATATAATTCATGTTGATGGACTATTTAATGTTTGTTGAAAATTTGAAGGATCAGGTATATGAAGTAGAGAAACTAATGGACTGAAAGGTAATATTAATATTATCACTTAACAAAATAAGTAATATATAATTATAATAAATAAGCATTTCAAGTTTGCTGCTGCCTCGTCTTTCTCTGCAATGACATATCCCTCAATGCCTCGTCTTTCTCTGTAATGACATATCCCTCAAGACCCCAACCCTAAAATGAGATGAAATAGTAGTTAAGACACAGCCGTCATATTTTCTCAAATTCTAAAAAAATCAGCATCGCCCACATCTACCATTGTTCACTGAAGAAACGTGGATCGGCTCACTGATAGACGATCAACTTTCCTCGGGTATGAGTATGCTATTTCACCGATGGTTCTCCGGAGTAAGAGTTCTTCCACCTACAAAACGAGCAGCACCGTGAACTTACCCCTCAGAAAGGGACAGAGGGGTCCTCTTTGGGGTAACCCTCCGGTGTGAGAATAAGAGATTGTAGGAGAAGATAATAATCTGAGAGTAAGGAATTGGAATGTATTTTCTTGCTTACTGTTCCTCTGTGGAGGTGGTGTGGTATTTATAGTGTTAGGGTTTCCAATGATTGGGCTCAGATCCCATTAGGGCCTTTTTGGCCTCCTCCTGTTGCTTTGCGTCACGTGTCCTTAGGACACCTGGTGCTTTTTCATTGATTATTCTCTGACCCAGGCATTTTACCTGACCCATGTGCAATCACGTGGTAGCACATGGGTTTTGCTGAGTTGTCCACCTTTCATTGGCAGCTGTCAACATCAGCATATTCTTATTCCTTAAAGGATACCTTCTGGAAGGTTTGCTGACGAGCACAATCAAGGTTGTCCTTATCCTGATTTGGATAAGGACGAGGTTGATTATGTGCACGTGTGATATGCGCCTATCCTGAGGATGCGCGAAGTCTTCTCTTTATTCTCACGCGCAGATGTGATATGCGCAAGCATATGTAATATGCGACACGCGCAGATGTGATATGCGTGAGCATGCGATATGCGCCACGCGCAGATGCGCCACGCGCAGATGTGATATGCGTGAGCATATATGGTGCGCGAGCATGTGATACGCGTGAGCATATGTGATGCGTGAGCATATATGATATGCGCCGTGCGCATAGGTTTTGGCTTTGTGCCTTCATGATATCTTGATTTCAAGCCTCTTGTCTATATCTTGTGGGTTGACCCGCCCCGCTCGATGTTAAGGCGGGTACATACCTCTTCAAGCCCCCCCAGTCTAATGTGTGTCTTGTCTCGCGCGAGCGAGGTAAGATAGATATTAGACTTAATAGTTCTCTTTTAATAGGGTTTTGTCTTTTCCTTTTTTATTTCTCATCGTTGCGCGAAATTCTATCCTTGTGGTTGAAATGAATCGTCCATGTACGTGGTTGGTTGTTGCTGACATGCGTCAGAGATGGAGACGTGTCAGACTTTTCGTGTGCTCGAGGTGCTACAGTTGCCTTTCATGTCCCCTCACACAGTGTCAGGAACACGTGTCGCGCTCGCGTTGGCCTGCACCTGCGAGTGGGGGCGCGTGAACTCTGATCAGTGCCTGTTTCGTTCCCTTTCATGTCCCCTCACACAGTGTCAGGGACACGTGTCGCGCTCGCGTTGGTCTACACCTGCGAGTGGGGGCGCGTGGACTCTGATCAGTACCTGTTTCTCTCTCTCCTGGGCCTATAAAAGCAAGCCCTTTGAGTTATTATTCTTCATCTTCCTTGTTATTTCAGAGCTTTTCTTTCCTTCCATTTTTATTCCGATTAGGGCCTGTCTTCTGCTTCCAGATTTTCATTGTTGAAGTAACCTCTGTCTGATTCTCAGTTGTATGTCTGATAGCCCAGACACCACAATCTCCCCCAGCAAACGCCGTGTAAAGTCATTGGTGATGTCTACTTTGAAGAAGACCGGCAAGGGGAAACGGGCTGCCGAGGCCTCATCGGAGGAGGTGGGGAAGGTCAAGGCAGTGAAGAGGTGGGATGAGATCCCCTGCAAATTGAGGCAGTCCGATTTTGACAGTCTCATCGCCTCTCAGGGTTTTCTCCCTGAGTATGGCTGCATGCTCCCGGCGGCCGGGCAAACGGCGGCGGATCCGCCCACCGGCTACATCTCCCTGTACTGCCACTTTTTCACCCACTGCAACCTTCGTCTCCCAATGACAAGGTTTGTGGGTGCGCTGCTTCGATTTTATGGGATTCACATATCCCAAGTCCATCCGTTTGGACTTGTGTGCATGACTCATTTTGAGTTCATGTGCAAATCTCAGTCTAGGAGCCCACCCCTCGGCGCTTTCAATATTTTTATAAGCCGAAAATCCAAGATTCTTGGTTCTCATTCGTTCCTCGCAGTCAGAAGGTCAAGTGCTGCACTGTTTCCTTCAAGAGCCTTCATGACTGGTCTGAGAAATTTTTTTATATTAAGGCTGGTGTGATTCCCATCCGCATGACCCTGCGCGCGATCACTTCTGCGCCCGCGGATGTGAATGTTTTTAAGAACCCAACTGGCGCATGGGTTAATAAGTTGACTGCTGAACCATCCCCCGCCAAGAATATTTGCGAGGAGGCGCTGGTGGGGGTTGGCATGAGCAGGAGGTGGGCCGACAGCGCGACTGAGCCTGTTATCCAAGTTGACGGCTTGTGTAAGTTATTAACTCATTGCATTACTTCTGCGCGAATATAATTCATTTTGCTGATATCATTTGTCTTGTTTTGTGCAGTAAGCAAGGAGTATGTCCACGCCGCCTATGATGAGCATATGGAGGGTGGCTCTGTCGCGCTGGGCGCTGGGGAAGTTGGCTTCCCCGATCGCTTTGATGACATGTTCATCCCTGTTGATCTGGGATTTTGCTTTGACAGCGACGCGCCTGGTAAGCCCTTGTACTTATGCTTATGCCTTTAGAATACCAAATTTGGTTAACATTTCTGTTGCACGTATTGTAGATGCGCTCGAGAACTACGAGCTGGAGCTCGCGGAAGAGGAGGTGGAGGAGGAAGCTGAGGTGCCCCAACTCAAGCGTAAAGCTAAAGGGAAAACTGGCGCAGGGGCCAGTAAAAAACAGAAGAAAAATGATGCCCCTGTTGCTCAGGATCCTCCTACTCAAGCGAAGGGACTTGAGAAAACCCAGGAGTTTACCTCCAAGTTTTCCTTGTCTTCTTTGCCTCAAAATGTGGGCAGACCTCCTGTCCACACAAGGTATGGTGCCGCCACCTCCTCCCTTCGCGCTGCGGAAAAGGGAAGCGGCGCTGCGCCTGCTGTTTCCTCTTCAACAGGTATACTTTGCTTATATTTTATGGTTTTATAAGCGCGATTCGGATAGAATTATTAATGAATCTTTGCTCACTCAAATGTTTGTAGAGCCGGCGACCTTGGTGGATCAACCTCAGGCACAACCAGGTGCCGAGGCTGCGCCGGAGGTTGCTTCGAAGTCCCCCGTTTTACCCTCAAAAAAGGGGAGAATGGACTTCATGGCGATGTTTAACTCGCGAACGGCGGTGCGCCAAGGTATGTATTGCGCTTTTATTTTCTGACTTTTTTCTTTTAGATCAAGTCATGAACCATTTCTCTTTGTTGATTTTTTCATAGGAGTCATAGCTGGCGTACAAGCTGCTGGCGGCACTGCTGGCGCCGGTGCCAGCGCCGTTGGTTCTGTTCCTGCTCCTGCGAGCTCTGAATCTCCCCTCGTCGGGATTACTAAGGAGCAGGAGGCCGTTTTACGCGCTGATCTGGCGGCGTCGAGACCTCCCTCACCTCCTCCTGCGCGCAGCCCTCCTCGCGAGACTGGTTTTGATTCTTCCAGGTCGCAGGAGAAAAGGCCTGTTTCAGAGGAAGATGAGGAGGTTCAACTTGAAGACACCGACGGCGGCCGCGCAAGCCCTGTAGCGCCACGAGATTTCGCGGCGCAGTCTTCTCGTGGGGCTGGCGCTGACTTTTCTGCTTGCTCCCCGCAGGTATAAGTTCGTTTTGCTCCGCTGCGCGGACTTCCATATTAGTATTTAGATGACTTGAACGTTGCTTTGTGTTTGCAGGAAGCCGATCACATCTACCGCCCGAGATGGAATATTACTGAGGATAGCTCATTTCAGTCCATGGGGGTGTGTGAAGACTTCTGGGCTCACTCCGTGCCTCCAGCTGAAAGGAGGTTTCAGGAGGAGCGCGCCCGCGTGGACTTGCTCAACGACCATCTTTTCGCTGGGTCAGCGTTCTTTGCTGCCTCCCAAGAGCTTCGTTATGATTACGTAAAGGTACGTGATGCTCTTGCGGAAGCCAAGCAAGAGGCTAAAGTATCTGCTTGGAATCTTTCTGATGCTCGAGAGAGAGCTGAGAAACTCCAAGCAGAGCTCAGCGAGAACCGAGCAAGTGCCAACGCTGCCTTCGTGAAGCGCGGGCATGAGCTACAGGCTGCGCGGGAGAAGCTGCAGGCGGCCGAGGCGGACGCGGCCAAGTACGCGCGGCGAGTGCGCGACTTGGAGCTGGACGCAGAGGCGCGTGACCAAGCTTTTGTGCAGTCTATCACTGATAAATCTTCATTAGAGAGTGAGGTTGCGCGCCTGAAGAAGGAGCTAGAGGCCGCGCGAGCAGAGAAGGATGAAGCCCTGGCGACGGCAGCGTCTAGCCAAGAAGCGCTTGATGCTGCGCGAGCGGAAAGGGAAGAGGCCTTGGCGGCAGCAGCGTCCGACAGAGAGGAGCTGAAACAGACCAAGGAAACTGTTGAGTTGTTAAACTCTCAGATTCCTGCTCTTGAGACGTCTGTTTCTTCCCTCGCGCAGGATCGCCAATGGCTAATCTCACAGGGTATGACTCGTTGCGCTTATGCGATGAAATACTCAGACGAGTTTCAGACCCTTGTGATGGATTGCAACGCTGCCTCGCGCTTGGTGGGTCGAGCTGAAGGGTTTAAGGATGGCTGTGAATATAGCATGCTGAAGAAGAACCCATCCGACTACCCTTATCAGCTCGACGTTGTCTGCGCGGACATGGCCGAGATGGGGGAGAAGTATTTGAATACTCCCATTCCCATCATTGAGCAGGTATTTTAACCTTAATGAGTTTACCTTGACTTATTTTCCTAGTCTTTTTGTACTCATATTTTTCCTTATGATTTGCAGATAGCCGCGCTTGCTGACCAGCCCGATCTCGGCGCGCTAAAGAAATTACTTGACGAGTGCGAAGGGGCTGGTGGCGGCGATGATGGCGCGGGGAATGCTGCCCCTGCTAGCGGCTCTGGCGTGGCCAAAGGACCCGCTCCTGACACTATTGTGATAGAAGACGACTCCATTCAGGACGAACAACTTGACTATGGTCAGTTTGGAGATGACGAGGAGCGGGCTGCGCCAGATGCTGAGGGCGGTGATGAGGAGGGCGATGAAGAGGCTGACGTCGACGTGGAGACTTGAGAAGCCCTTCATGTTTTTTTTTTTTTTTTTTTATTTGTAGTTTGTATCTCATCATCTTGTAAACTTGTAAACTTCAATGCTTTGGAATGAAATTTTGTTTTTCCCTTATTCGCATCTTGCGCATTCCCCATTCATCTCTTTATATTGCATGTTTGCTTGTTGAATATAAGATATGCTTGCACGTTGAAATAAGAACAAGGTTGTAAGGAAATTATTTTACTTAATCCTTGTCATATTGTAAGTGATTTTGCAATATCCTGACTATGTTGACACGTGCTTTGGCGTTTCATTATTCCTCTTTTGCGCGACGTTATCGCGCATTTATTATAGGGAATTATGAGTTTTTTAGCCTTTACGTGTCAGTATGTGTTACTCTGATATCCATTACAATTCCATGCGCGACCTCGACCTGAGACCTTAACAACTATGTTTTGGCATGTGCTTTGCCTTAGTTGTGCTTAGGTATTTTTATGATCTAGCTGCGCAGCATGTAGGATGGATCTTGTGAGTGATTTGAGCTAAGGCTCGTATTATTGGGCTAAGGCCCTGAGCTAAGGCTCATATTATTGGGCTAAGGCCCTGACGTTTTAGAGTTAAAACTCGTTAACGCGTTTGAGCTTGAAGCTCGCGCATGTATGTTTTACTTCGTTTTATTTTTGTTTTGATGTCAATACAATGTTGTCATATTGCTCAAAATTAATAAAGGGAAGTGCGAAACATGTATGCAAAAGGTAATAGAACAACATTAGGAGAAGATAGCGCGTATCATTATCATAATGGCTTAAATAGCCTTGATTACAAACTTGACAATTTTTACATGAAACATTTTCTAAGTTGTGCTGCGTTCCATGCGCGCGGGATCTTCTTTCCATTCAAATCTTTTAAAGCGTATGCGCCTTTTCCCAATTCTTCCGAGACTTGATAAGGTCCTTCCCAATTGGGGGACATCTTTCCCAGGGGTATCGCGCGGCTAGCTTCATTGTTTCGAAGGACAAAATCATTCTTCTTGAAGTGGCATTCTTTCACGCGCTGATTGTAATATTTTTCCAGTTTTTTCTTGTATTTGGCTTCACTGATGATAGCCGCCTCTCTGCGCCCTTCAAGCAAGTTGAGATCCAACCTCCTTTCGCGCTCGTTATCAATCTTGTTCATCATGAGCACTCTATGGGATGGGCATCCAATTTCTGCTGGAATCATAGCCTCCGTTCCATAGGTTAGGCTGAACGGGGATTCGCCATTGCTGGTTTTGCTTAATGTCCTGTGCGCCCACAGGACATTAGGTAGCTCGTCGACCCAAGAATGGGATTCTCCCTCCAACCTTTTCTTCAGCCCATTTAGCAAGCTTTGGTTCGCGCGCTCCACTTGGCCATTCCCCTGAGGGTGGTATACTGAAGTGAAAATTTGGTTGATGCGCAATTCCTTGAGCCAGCTGGATATCTTATTGTCAGTGAATTGTTTGCCATTGTCGCTCACAATTTCCATGGGAAGGCCAAAACGGCATATGATGTGGCTTCAAATAAACTGCTTCATCGCCTCGGCTGTGATTTTTGCTAGTGGCTTGGCTTCAACCCATTTTGTGAAATAGTCTACTGCCACTACCAAAAATTTACTTGCCCTTGCGCTTGCGGTAGGGGACCCACAATATCGATTGCCCATTTGTGGAAAGGCCATGCGGAGGTCACCGGAATCAAGTTGTTCTTTGGCCGCATGGTGTTTGGCGCATAGCTCTGACACGCTCTGCATTTTTGGATCTCTTTTAACGCGTCCAAGTACATGCCTGGCCAATAGTAACTTGCGCTCATTGCCTTGGCAACCACCATGCGCGGGCCAGCATGTATTCCACAGATTCCTTCGTGTATCTCTCTGATCACATAGCTTGCTTCCTCAGCATCTAGGCATTTCATGAGTGGTCCAAGATAAGAGCGTCGATATAATGTACCATCAAGCAGTTCATAGTTCTGCGACTTGTCTTATCTTCCTCGCCTGTGCACGATCGTCTGGTACCTTTCCCTCCTTCAAGAATTCCATTATTGGAGTTATCCATGATGAAGGTGTTGTATGAATTACAAGGACAGACTTCGCTCCCACCGACGGGTTGCTCATTACTTCTACCCTGACATCTTTGCCAAAATGATCAAAGCTGGTTGATGCCATCTTGCTAAGCGCGTCGGCAGATTTGTTTTCACTGCGCGGAATATGTATGATTCTGAAGCAGTCAAATTGCTCGATGAGCTTTTTCGCCTGCTCTAGATACAGAGGCATGGTGTTCTCATTGGCATCATAAAGACCATTGACCTGTGCTGCTACCAAGTATGAATCAACATGGGCCTCTAGCTTTTTAACTCCGAATTTGTGCGCGATGTGCAGGCCAGCCAGCAGGGCTTCATACTCAGCTTCATTGTTGGTGCTCTTGAAATCCAACCTGATTGCATAAGTATACTCATGATTTTCTGGATCCACCAGTTTGAGGCCTGCGCCGGACCCTTCGTTGTTTGAAGCTCCATCAGTGAATAATCTCCAAACATTCTCTTCATCGTTGGCTCGCGGAGGATCTACCTCGCGCTGAGCCTCTTCAATTTTTCCTTCAGGGATTTCTGCGATGAAATCAGCTAAGACTTGTCCCTTTATTGCTGGGCGGGGCTTATAGGCGATCGTGTGCTCTCCTAATTCCAGCGCCCATTTTGTCAGCCTTCCTGAGAGCGCGGGACGCCGCAAGACTTGCTGGATGTTGTAACCAGTCAGAACTTCAATAGGATGACCATTGAAATATCTATGAAGCTTGCGCGACGCGTGTGTTAGTGACAAAACTAACTTTTCCATGATGGAGTAGCGCGTCTCAGGATCTGTCAGTACCCGACTCACATAATATATCGGTGTTTGGATTCCCTTGCGATCCACCAACAACACTGCGCCGATGGCGCGTTCTCCTGCTGACAGGTACAATGTTAGAGTTTCGCCAGGAAGTGGAGCTGTGAGCGCGGGCAGATTTATCAGACATTCTTTTATCTCATTGAAAGCTTGCTCAGCCTCAGGCGTCCACTTGAATTGGCTTTTCTTTAGGCAATTTCTCAATGTGTTAACGAATGGGGTAGATTTGCTTGCATGGTTCGCTAGGAACCTGTTGATTGATACCAATCTACCATTCAACTTTTGAACTTCTTTCATGGTGGATGGCGAGGGCATGTCAAGGATGGCCTCCACCTTCTCTGGGTTCACCTTGAACCCATCCTTGGTGACCATTACACCTAGAAATTTCCCCTCTTGTACGCCGAAAGTGCATTTGCTCGGGTTGAGCTTCATGTTTACTTCCTTTAGGCGCGAAAGGGTTTCTTCGATGTCTTTGAGCATTTGTTTTTCCTCCCTGCTTTTAATCACCAAATCATCCACGTAGACTTCTAGGTTTCTTCCAATTTGCTCGTTGAAAACAGCATCCATAAGTCTTTGGTAGGTGGCTCCTGCATTCTTCAAACCAAAGGGCATTTTTGTGTAACAAAAAACACCCTTGTTGGTTCTGAAGGCAGTCTTGTCCTCATCTTGTGGTGCCATTTGAATTTGGTGATAGCCCTTGTAGGCATCCAGGAAACATTTGAACTTGAATGGCGCCACCGAGTCCACCTTTGCGTCGATGTTTGGGAGGGGGGTAACAATCTTTTGGACATGCTTTGTTGAGGTCCTTGAAGTCAATGCACATCATCCATGACCCGTTGCTCTTCTTTACCATCACAGGATTGGCTACCCATGTCTGGTATCGTATCGGGCGGATGATGTTTGCGCGCAGTAGATCCTCAACTTGCTCATTCATGGCCTTCGCCTTCTCATCCCCCATGACTCTCTTCTTTTGAGCAATTGGCTCTACAGACTTGAACGTGTTTAGAGAATGTTGCGCCAGGTCTCACAGAACCCCAGTCATATCAGAGTGTTGCCACGCGAAGACTGACATATATGTTGTGAGCAATCTTTTCATTCTCAACCTCGTGTCGTCTGATATCGTAGCTCCAATTGTGATTGTTTGCTCTGGGAATTTTGGGTTGAGAATCCATTCCTCTGGCGCGTTGTCTGCCATTGGAAGTTTCATTCTCCCTTCCCGCGGTGTACTTGTCACTACGCACAAATGATCTCGATATACGAACGTTACACCTGTTGGTGTTGGGAACCCCAACGCGCCGTGCGCTGGCGACGGTATGGCGTTGAATTGGGCAATCGTTCCTCTACCCAAGATCATATTGTGGCCTGAAGTGGTGGGCAAGACCAAGAAGTTGACAATTTCGGCTCGCTTGTGTTTCTCATCCCCCATAGTTAGTTCAAATTGTATTTGACCTAGGGGGTGAATGATTTCGTTTGAAACACCAGAGATTGGTGCATTCACAATTTCGAGCCTTGCTTGGTCTGCTGGATCCAACTTCCTGAAACATTGCTCATACATGATGTCTGATTCACTGCCAGTGTCCACCAGGACTTTTGACACTTCATAATGAGCAATGTGTGTAGTGATGACTAGAGGACTGCTGATAGAAGGGACTCCCCTGATTCTTGGGAAGATTACTTGTTGCTCGCGCCAATCTCCTTGGACTTGCGCGCTTCTCTTTCTCGATCGTTGCCCTTGCCTTCCTCCCTCGGCTACACAGATTCTTTTGAACTTTTTGTTGGCTGGGGATCCTTCTGGTTGTTCATTTTCTGGTCTTGGGTTTTTCACCAGGTGAGCCAACTTGCCTGATTTCACATCTTTTTCAATTGCATCCTTCAAATGGTGGCATGCATCGGTGTTGTGCCCTGTGGACTTGTGAAACTCACAATACTTGCCACTGTTTGATGGTCCCTTATAGTGTAGTGGCTTGGGGCTTTTGAACTGGACATTCTCAGTGCTTAACACTTGTGAAGGCGTTTTAGTGAGGGGGGTCCATATTCTTGGTAGAGGTCTGTTAGGATCTCTGCCACCTTCCCTCTTGTCACCCTCTCCGCGATTACGAATGTCTTTTTGGGGCTGGGGTGGGCTTGGTTGCGCCTGCTTTTCTGCGGGAGAAAAACTGGTTTGTTGCAACCTGGACCATACAGAGTTTTGTTTGCCCCTTCTTTCGTTGTTGCGCGGTGCCTCTGCTTGATGCCCTCTTTCTCTTGCTCTATCTTGGGCAATTTGTTTTTTCATTTCGCGCGAAGACTCGCGATGCTTCCATTAGCTTAGCCCAAGTGGTTGGCATGCCATCTCTGCTCACGAGAGCTCTGCGGAGTTGATCACTGCGCGCACCTTGTATAAAGGCCACGCGCAAGAGTTGCTCAGTGATACCTCCAATGGCAAGAGATTCCTGATTAAAACGAGTTATGTAGTCTTCAATCGTTTCATCATTCCTGCGCACGCAGTGCATGATGTCATCAGGGTCGCGCGTGTGTCTGCGCTGCTGTACGAAGTGAGCTTGGAACTTTTCCAACAGCTCTTCGAACCCATCGATTTGTCCAGTCGGCAAGCTTTCGAACCAGACACGCGCCGCGCCCGTGAGGCAGCGAGCAAACATGTGACACCATGTTGGCATCGTCCAGCTTTCTAGGTTTCCAGTGTTATAAAAACCTTGTAAGAAATCGTCTGGATCTGTTGTGCCGTCATATTTGCCCAAACCACTTGGCATCTTGGTTTTGTGCTGAATGGGAGCCTTCGCGATGCGCTCAGTGAATTTTGAATGCTTCATCAAGATGCTGGCCTGTATGGTGTGGTTACGTCCACTTGCCCTCTCACTGGTGGGCTGTACGGTGTGTACAGATCCATATCGGCTTTGACTCCAGGCGCCATGTTGATGTGCGCGCGGAGCTGTGAGCCTCCTGCATGAGTATCTCGCGTCTTCCTCATGCTGTGCACTTCTTCATCACTAAACTCAGCGTGTTCAGTGTGAACAGAGTGACCATCTTCGGCGCGCGTGCCCTTTTTGTTGTTCCTTGAATGGTTTGCTTATCAAACGCTAGCCTTTGTGTTAAGTCGGCTAACTTTTTGTGTTTGACCAGCTCATTGTACTTGTCCATTAGACGTCGTTGCTCGTTTATGAGCCATTATTTAGGGTCATTTGTTTCATCTTCTGGACCCATTGGTCCTTTTTGTTTCGCGCCGGTCAAATTTTAGAACGTGAGATCGTCTGGAGGAGTTTCAGTCTGGCTATGAGGAGTTGTGATGAAGGGATGGTTACTGGTGGTGCGCGCAGAATCACGCGGCACCCTCAGAAACTGCTGTCCCTCATTAACATCCTCACGCTCAATATCCTCCAGAACTTGATCGCTGTTTCGAATACCAGAAACCATGGTGAAGTTTTTCAGAGAGAAATGATGAGATTTTGTTGCCG